>NC_045960.1:111426415-111726415 GCF_010909765.2 Amblyraja radiata | reverse complement strand
TTTCTTCCCAGCTGTTATCAGGCAACTGAACCATCCTACCACAACGAGAGAGTGGTCTTGAACTACTATCTACCACATTGGTGACCCTCGGACCATCTTTGATCGGAATTTACTGGCCTTGCACTAAACATTATTCTCTTAACTGTAGATGGCTCAATTGTAATTATGTATTAGAAACATAGACAATAAGTGCAGGAGTAGGCCATTCAGCCCTTCGAGCCTGCACCGCCATTCAATATGATCATGGCTGATCATCCAACTCAGTATCCTGTACCTGCCTTCTCTCCATACCCCCTGATCCCTTTAGCCACAAGGGCCACATCTAACTCCCTCTTAAATGTAGCCAATGAACTGACCTCAACTACCTTCTGTGGCAGAGAATTCCACAGATTCAGCACTCTCTGTGTGAAAAATGTTTTCCTCATCTCGGTCCTAAAGGATTTCCCCCTTATCCTTAAACTGTGACCCCTTGTCCTGGACTTCCCCAACATCGGGAACAATCTTCCTGCATCTAGCCTGTCCAACCCTATTGTCTTTCCACTGACTACACAACAAAAGCTTGTCACCATACCTCGGTACAGGTGACAATAAACTAAACTCAGGAAGAGGTTATGTGATATTTAGAAATATTAATGATCTATTTTTTCAGTGTAGTCCCCATGTTCACATGATTCAACCGTTCACTATCATTAATAGCCTTTCTTATCAGCAATGTGAACAACAAAAAGCACATATTGTTAGGTCACAATGTGACGTGATGAATGATTTAAAATGAATAAGAATGGTTTAACTTGTCAAGTCCCCTTAATTCTATGGTGAGGTCAAGGAAAGAGCGTTCACGTCGCGGCCCTGTTTCCACCACCACGCACAAGACACCATTGTATGCAGATGCCGAGAAATGTGTTCAGCTCTGGCTCAACAATTTCTAATCTTGTGTTATGGACTCGATAAGAAGAATTTGGCCCCCTAATTTGAGGAAGGACATTCTTGCTATTGTGGGAGTGCAACGTACGTTTACAAGGTTAATTCCCGGGATGGCAGGACTGTCATATACTGAGACAATGGAGCAGCTGGGCTTGTACACTCTGGAGTTTAGAAGGATGAGAGGGTATCTCATTGAAACATGCAAGATTGTTAAGGGCTTGGACACACTAGAGGCAGGAAACATGTTCCCAATGTTGGGGGAGTCCAGAACCAGGGGCCACAGTTTAAGAATAAGGGGTAAGCCATTTAGAACAGAGATGAGGAAACACTATTTCTCACAGAGAGTTGTGAGTCTGTGGAATTCTCTGCCTCAGAAGGCGGTGGAGGCCGGTTCTCTGGATGCTTTCAAGAGAGAGCTAGATAGGGCTCTTAAAAATAGCGGAGTCAGGGGATATGGGGAGAAGGCAGGAACGGGGTACTGATATGGGGATGATCAGCCATGATCACATTGAATGGCGGTGCTGATTCGAAGGGCCAAATGGCCTACTCCTGTGCCTATTGTCTATTGTCTAATTCTACTGCAGGAGTTTCCCAGGCTCCGTTCCTGAGAACTGTTCATAATACGGACAATTCACAAGTCGTAAATGTGGCCATGAACTGAGTTCCCACTGGGCAGCCCACAGCTGCCGGCAGTCGCAGATTCATGGAGTGCTACAGCATGGAAACAGGCCCTTCGGCCCAACTTGCCCACACAGGCCAACATGTCCCATCTGCCTGGTTTGGCCCATATCCCATTAAACCTATCCAATCCATGTACCTGTCTAAATGTTTCTTAAATTTTGCGATAGTACCTGCCTCAACTACCTCCTCCGGCAGCTCGTTCCGTACACCCACCACCCTTTGTGTTACCCCTCAGGTTCCTATTACATCTTTCCCCCCTCGCCTTAAACCCATTTCCTCTGGTTCTTGATTCCCCTACTCTGGGCAAGAGACTCTGTGCGTTTACCCGATCTATTCCTCACATGGTTTTATACACCTCTGTAAGATCGCCCCTCATCCTCCTGAGCTCCAAGGACTAGAGTCCCAGCCTGCTCAACCTCTCCCTATAGCTCAGGTCTTCAAGTCCTGGCAATATCCTCGTAAATCTTTTCTGAACCCTTTCCAGCTTGACAAAATCTCTCCTATAACACGGTGCCCGAAACGGAACACAATATTCTAAATGTGGCCTCACCAACGTCTTATACAACCAGGGGCGCCGTACGATTGGCAGCCCCACCAACAGTCTGTGTGTTTTTTTGTCTTTTTAAAATGTTTAGTGTGTGTTAAAAGTCTGTGTAAATGTTCTCCGGTTTGTTTTATGTGGGGTAGGGGGAGGGGGAGGGGGAAACTTTTTTTTCTGTTTCTTCCCTTGCCGGAGATGCGATTAATTTTCGGATCGCATTCTCCGGTTGCTCTGCGGCCTACCATCGATGGAGCTGGAGGCCTCCTCGGACTGACCTTGGGCCCCACCGTGAGGCGTGGACTTAACATCGGAGCCGATCCCTAGCCTGGGATCACTACAACTGCGGCCTGCGGACTTTACCATCGAGAGCTCGCAGTCTCGGGAGAGGCCGAGTCGGGAGTTCCAACGATGCAGAGACTCGACCGGCCACAATGCGGGGTCCGATCGCCGGTGCGGGGGAGCTGACATCCCCCCAATGCAGGAGCTGATCGGCTCGATGCGGAGGGCCCAAACGCCGCCGGCTACTGCAGTCAAGATCGTCCCGTCACAGTGAGGAATGTGGGGGAGTCACTGTGGTGGATGTTCATGTTAAAATGTGTTTTGTGTGTTCCGCTGCTTTTTATTTGTCTGACTGACTTGGCAAATGAAAAACATCCATGGCTTGTGAGTATTATTGTGATTGTGATTGTGAACTGCAACATAACCTCCCAACTTCTACACTCAATGCTCTAACTGAAGGCCAATGTGCCAAAACCCTTTTGGACCGCCCTAGTTCCATCCCGCCGGTCTCCCAAATGTGCTGTATGTAAGTTGGATGCTTGTACGTCTGGCAGGACCTACATATGCATATCAGATTGATGATGGAAATTTATACAGGTCCACCACTGATTTCCTGACAACTGATGATCCGGCACCTCCTTTAGTCCTGACAAAATTACGAGAGCATTGCATGTGGCGCATGCTCTTTCAGGACGTGTACTTCGACCCTGAAATAATTAATTGTCTACTTCTTTAGTTTAGCTTAGTTTACAGATACAGCGCGGAAACAGCCCCTTCAGACCACCGAGTCGGCGCCCACCAGCGATCCCCGTACACTAACACCATCCAACACACACCAATGGCAATTAAAATTGTACCAAGCTAATTAGCCCACAGACCTGCACGTCTTTGGAGTGTGGGAGGAAACCGGAGCACCCGGAGAAAACCCACACGGTCACAGGGAGAACGTGCAAACTCCGTACAGACAGCACCCGTAGTCAGGATCGAACCTGGGTCACAGGCGCTGTGAGGCAGCGACTCTACCCGCTGTGCCACCGTACAAATAACGTTGTAATTTTGTTCATTCTTTACTTAGATGTCTCGCAGCCCATGGTGCTTTGGAGATATGGGAGGGGTATAATTAGTGGGACAGAGGTGGGTTGTTGAACTATTATCACGTGACATTTGTTGGTCCTGCAAGGTTCTGGAACCAAGGGTGCTGGGAAATCGATGGTGTACCTGTATTGAAAATGAAATGCAGACTGGTCTGCCCCAACAGCTGCTGACAACCTTCTACCGCTGCACCACAGAGAGCATATTAACGTATGGCATCTCTGTGTGGTATCTCAGCTGCACGGAGAAGGAGAGGAGAGCTCTTCAGCGCGTCGTCCACAGAGCGCAGAAGATTATTGGGACACAGCTACCAGCCTTGGAGGGCATCTACCACAGGATATGCCGTCAGCATCCACAAAGACTCCTCACACCCTTGTAATAGTCTGTTCGAACTCCTACCATCGGCAGACGTTACAAGGCCCTCTACGCCCGAACCTCCAGACTCAGGAACAGCTTCATCCCCAGAGCTATAGCTGCTCTGAACCGGCCCTGCTGAGTGCCCCCCCACCCCCCCCCCATGGACTGTCTCCCTCGGATGGTCACGTCGCACATCGACCCGGCACAGACATATCTGCACTTTAGACTGTTTTAACTGTTTTACTGTTCTTTTTTATAAATCATGTTTACACCTATGTGTAATGACAATAAAATATATTATTATTATTATTATTATTATTATTATTATTAGGCTTAATAGTAGCAAAAAACAAAAAGCAAATAAACTGATGTAATTGAAAGCAGAATGCCCAGTTCGGCTCTGATCAAGGTAATGATGAACTCCCCCCCCCTCCCCCCCCACTTTCCCTCCTACCTTGTCTCCTTTCTCTTCCGGTTCATCCTCGTTTAGAAATTCTCGCTTTGGATATGGAATCTGACAGCCGGAAAACACGCTGAAATTTGAAATAAAAAATTGTAAACATGAGAGAGAGAGGTCAGAGCAGAACGTTACAGGTTGTGGTTTTATGGCTACACTTTGCAATTCAAAACAAGTCCAGTCAAGTCAAGAGAGTTTTATTGTCATGTGTCCCAGATAGGACAATGAAATTCTTGCTTGCTGCAGCACAACAGAATATTGTAAGCATAAATACAGAACAGTTCAGTGTGTCTATATAGCATAGACCACACATATACACATAAATAAACAGATAAAGTGCAATAGGCTGTTACAGTTCAGAGTCTGTTTGATGGCGAGTTTAATAGCCTGATGGCTGTGGGGAAGTAGCTATTCCTGAACCTGGATGTAACAGATTTCAGGCTCCGAAACACAAAGTGCTGTTGCAAGGAGCAAATGTGAAAGCACTCACATGAGATAACACATTCAACTCTCTTTGACCGACCAATTTGCTAAATGATGTCCCTTCATGCACCCTTTCAGCGCCCTATGTGTGGCAACTATTTGCATACCTTGCAAGCAAAGAATTTCACCGTGACTTGTCACACGTGACAATAAAGTGTTAATTAATTAATTCAATCAATATGCTAGATCATGTGAAGAAAGGAACTGCAGATGCTGGTGTATACCAAAGTTAGACACAAAATGGTGGAGTAACTCAGTGGGTCAGGCAGCATCTCTGGAGAAAAAAGATGGGTGATGCTTCGGGTTCGCACCTTTCCTCAGAATGCAATTGTTAAGTTATGTTTTGGTCATCACTGTGACCAAAGCATAAGACCAGCGTGGCCGGACACCATAAGACCAGCGGGCGGTTACCAAACCCCGACAGGTAGAGTGGATGTGGAGATATTTCCACTAGTGAGTGAGTCCCAGGTGAAGTAAGATGGAACGACTGATTTCCTTCAGTAGAGGGGCAGAGGGTGCAGAACTATATCCTGCACTCTGCATCTTCCCCTTTGCACTAACTATTGTACTTGAATGTGACTTGATTCATGTACAGTATAGTATCAACTGATCTGATCTGCTAGTGGATGTGGAGAGGATGTTTCCATTAGTGGGAGAGTCTACGACCAGAGGCCAGCACCTCAGAATAAAAGGATGTAGCTTTAGGAGATGAGGAGGAATTTCTTTAGTCGGAGGGTGATGAGGGTGAAGGCTGTGGAGGCCAAGTCAGTGGATATTTTTAAGGCAGAAATAATAGACAATAGACATATGGCCCTTCGAACCAGCACCGCCATTCAATGTGATCATGGCTGATGATCCCCAATCAGTACCCCGTTCCTGCCTTCTCCCCATATCCCCTGACTCCGCTATTTTTAAGAGCCCTATCTAGCTCTCTGTTGAAAGCATCCAGAGAACCGGCCTCCACCGCCCTCTGAGGCAGAGAATTCCACAGTCTCACCACTCTCTGTGAGAAAAAGTGTTTCCTCGTCTCCATTCTAAATGGCTTACCCCTTATTCTTAAACTGTGGCCCCTAGTTCTGGACTCCCCCAACATCGGGAACATGTTTCCTGCCTCTAGCGTGTAGAAACCCTGAACAATCATATGTTTCAATGAGATACCCTCTCATCCTTCTAAACTCCAGAGTGTACAAGCCCAACTGCTCCATTCTCTCAGCATATGACTGTGATCATGTGATCATGGCTGATTATCCACAATCAGTACCCCGTTCCTGCCTTCTCCCCATATCCTCTGACTCTGCTATCTTTAAGAGCTCTATCTTACTCTCTTTTGAAAGCGTCCAGAGAATTGGTTTCCCCTGCCTTCTGAGGCAGAGATTTCCACAGATTCGCAACTCTCTGGATGAAAATGTTTCTTCTCATCTCCGTTCTAAATGACTTACCCCTTATTCTTAAACTGTGGCCCCTGGTTCTGGACTCCCCCAACATCGGGATCATGTTTCCTACCTCTAGCGTAATCTATATGACTAAAAGTTTGATCTTGACCACTTCCTGTTGTTCTGTATATTGATTTTAGAAAAAACGCTGCCACTTACGGCTGTGATTTTTGGCCATCTTATTCAGAGTCCCCCTCCGCTGCGCGGAACAAGAGGATTTTCCCCATCGATGAAAAATAAAAGAGTTATTAGTGTTTAAAAAATGTTGAGATTCTCTCTCCTGAAGGCCACGCCCCTTCTGGAGGGACCTTAAAACCCGGAAGTGTGGAGGTGCCTCCGTTCTCTGCAAGATGGGGGAGCGAGAGGTCGCAATTTTCAGTCTGAGCTGTGAATAACGCTGAACAGTCTACTAAACTGTGAATGGTTTTTACTGACCTGTCAGTGCCCCTAATGTGGTTTGAAAATGTAGTTTGAAAATGCAAAAGTGTGTTTTGGTTTGAAAGTGCTAAAGCTGTGTTGCCTTTGGTTTTGAAAGTGCTAAAGCAAGCTGTGTTGCCTTTGATTTTGAAAGTGCTAAAGCAAGCTGTGTTGTCTTTGGTGTTGAAAGTGCTAAAGCAAGCTGCGTTGTCTTTGGTTTTGAAAGTGTTAAAGCAAGCTGTCTTGCCTAATTAGAGCTGCCTTGCCTAATTAGAGCTGCCTTGCCCGATTAGAGCTCCCTTCTGTATAATTAAAAGTCTAATCTTGGGCTTTATATTGATTTTAGATAAAACGCTACCACGTACGGCTGTGATTTTTGGCCATCTTACTCAGTCCCCCTCCGCTCATCAGGTGCCGAGGATTTTTCCCATCGATGAAAAATAAAAGAGTTATTAGTGTTTAACAAATGTTGAGATTCTCTCTCCTAATGGCCACGCCCCTTCCGGAGGGACTAAAAACCCGGAAGTGTGGAGGTGCCTCAGTTCTCAGCAAGATGGAGTGAGAGGTAGCAATTCTCAGTCTGAGCTGTGAATAACACTGAACACATGTCTACTAATCTGTGAGTGGTTTTACTGACCTGTCAGTGCCCTTAATGTGGTTTGAAAATGCAAAAGTGTGTTTTGGTTTGAAAGTGCTAAAGCTGTGTTGCCTTTGGTTTTGAAAGTGCTAAAGCAAGCTGTGTTGCCTTTGGTTTTGAAAGTGCTAAAGTGAGCTGTGTTGCCTTTGATTTTGAAAGTGCTAAAGTGAGACATCACATACAGACTCGGATTGAACCCGGGACTCTGGCGCTGAAAGAGCTATGGACCTGGTGCTGAAAGATGGAAAAGGCTGCCGAGCTCTTTGTTAACAGGCATGGGATAATCGGCTGAATAGCTCCTGTGTTATTGAAAAACATCACTATGAAAATAAGCAAAATCATAGAATCGTAAAAGTTATGACACCCTTTTTTATTGCTAACGTACCCTCACGCCAAGAAGCTGGATGCTGCTGTCAACAGCAGACTGTCCCGGATGCCTACGAGCCACCCCAGTAAACCAACTGCCCGTCCTCGCTGACTGCGCCAGAGATCCAGGTTCAATCCTGACCACGGGTGCTGTCTGTATGGAGTTTGTACCTTCTCCCTGTGACAGTGTGTATATTTTCCGGGTGCTCCGGTTTTCTCCCACACTCTAAAGAGGGAGAAAGGGCCTGTTTCTGTGCTGTATCTCTAAACTAACCAAACAGCACTCTGAACCAAACATGGGTTAGAATCTGATTCACCTTGAGCATTTCCTGAACTAACATCTATCGATCTCTGTGGGTTTGGAGATCATCCTTTAGTTTACTTCAGAGATGCAGCGATGAAACACGCCCCGGGTGACAATAGACAATAGGTGCAGGAGTAGGCCATTCGGCCCTTCGAGCCAGCACCACCATTCAATGTGATCATGGCTGATCATCCCCAATCAGTACCCCGTTCCTGCCTTCTCCCCATATCCCCTGACTCCGCTATTTTTAAGAGCCCTTTCTAGCTCTCTCTTGAAAGCATCCAGAGAACCTACCTCCACCGCCCTCTGAGGCAGATAATTCCACAGACTCACCACTCTCTGTGTGAAAAAGTGTTTCCTCATCTCCGTTCTAAATGGCTTACCCCTTATTCTTAAACTGTGGCCCCTGGTTCTGGACTCCCCCAACATCGGGTGCTCCAGTTTCCTCTCATATTCTGAAGACGTACAGGTTTGAAGGTTAATTGGCTTTGGTAAAACTTTGGATTGTCCCTAGTGTATAGGATAGTGCTTGTGTATGGGGTGATCGCTGGTCGGTATGGACATGGTGGGCCGAAGGGCCTGTTTCTATCTCTAAAATGTAAAGTAAAGATAGGCACACGGATATGCAGGGAATGGAAGGATGTGGATCACGTGCAGTCAGAGGATAACAGTTTAACATGGCATCAAGTTCAGCACAGACATTATGGGCTGAAGGGTCTGTTCCTGTGCTGAATAAGAAGGAACTTCAGGTGCTGGTTTACACCAAAGACAGACACAAAATGCTAGAGTAACTCAGCGGGTCAGGCAGCATCTCTGAAGAAAAGGAACGGGTGACGTTTCAGGTCGAGACCCTTCTTCAGATCTGCAGTGTGATGAAGGATCTCGACCCGACACGTCACCTATCCATGTTCTCCACAGATGCTGCCTGACCCGCTGAGTTACTCCAGCACTCTGTGAAACGTCACCTATCCATGTTCTCCACAGATGCTGCCTGACCCGCTGAGTTACTCCAGCACTCTGTGAAACGTCACCTATCCATGTTCTCCACAGATGCTGCCTGACCCGTTGAGTTACTCCAGCACTCTGTGAAACGTCACCTATCCATGTTCTCCACAGATGCTGCCTGACCCGCTGAGTTACTCCAGCACTCTGTGAAACGTCACCTATCCATGTTCTCCACAGATGCTGCCTGACCCGCTGAGTTACTCCAGCACTCTGTGTCAAAACTATTCTATTTTCTATACAATAAAATCAGAACAAGAGTTCAAACTTTGACATGAGAATATATGATGACCATGTGTTCAGCCACATTAGTCCCCCTATAATGAGGTCAGTTTACAGTTTAGTATATTGTCACGTGTACCAAAGTACAGTGAAAAGCTTTTGTAGCGTGCTATCCAGTCGGCGGAAAGATTGATTAGTAGGACTGGATGTTACAATCCCTAAGATTTTTCACTACAATTGACATTCTTGGGTATGACCACTAGGTGAATTTGCTACCAATCAGACACATCTTCAGTTGTGTACCTCAACGTCACTGGATGTTTCGGCCTTTTATCACAAGACACCCTCAGTCGAGGCAGGCCCACCACAGGGTGATCAGACCTGGGTGTGTGTCTTATTGTTAGCCTCTACATGGTCACGTGGCAGCCCAGACAGCATCTTTCCTCTTCAGCCACAGCCAGTGACTGCTCCATTAGGCGGCATTGGCAAGTTCTTTTATTGCCCTCCTTTGTGCCTGCCCTTTGACTCCTACTTCCCTCAGGAGCCTTGCAGTGGAACTGGCCATAAAGCCCCTGCACCCCACCTCCACTGGACACACCCTAATGCCCCTGTCCCACTTGGGAAACCTGAACGGAAACCTCTGGAGACTTTGCGCCCCACCCAAGGTTTCCGAGCGGTTCCCGGAGGCTTTTGTCAGTCTCCCTACCTGCTTCCACTACCTGCAACCTCCGGCAACCACCTGCAACCTCCGGGAACCGCACGGAAACCTTTGGTGGGGCGCAAAGTCTCCAGAGGTTTCCGTTCAGGTTTCCTAAGTGGGACAGGGGCATAACCCTCCAACCTCTCTCCTCTGCCTCTGCTGCAAGGTTTGAATATCAAAGCTATGATTACAATCGAGCCATTTACAGTGTACGGATACATGATAAGGGAATAACGTTTAGTGCAAGGTTAAGTCAGCAAAGTCTGGTCAAGGATAGTCCGAGGGTCACCAATGAGGTAGATAGTAGTTCAGCACTGCTCTCTGGTTGTGGTTTGATGATTCAGTTGCCTGATAACAGCCGGGAAGAAACTGTCCCTGAATCTAGAGGTGTGCGTTTTCACACTTCCATAAGAGGGAGTGGCCAGGGTGCGACTGGTCCTTGATGATGCTGCTGGCCTTGCCGAGCCAGCGTAAGGTGTAGATGGAGTCAACGGAAGGGAGTGTGTAGGAAGCAACTGCAGATGCTGGCTTAAACCGAAGATAGGCTGGAGTAACTCAGCGGGTGAGGTATCTCTGGAGTAAAGGAATAGGTGACGTTTCGGGTCAATGGAAGGGAGGTTGGTTTGTGTGATGGTCTGCGCTGCGACATCTGACTGCATTTTGACTGTACTATCCAAGGTTTATTCCAGTTATACCCATGTGTAGTCACACTTTCTGTGCACGCCGGGCAGCATCAGATGCTTCCCACATGGACTGAAGGAAGGAAGGAAGGCCTGAAGGGAGAAATGCCAGTGGAACAGGAAAGCATTATGCAGGCTGGAGAGGAATAATGTGTTATGCGTTGTGGGTGAATTGTAGGAAGGATTGTGCAGGGATTATCCCATGCTGTGCAGCTGATATTTTTTCCAATACAGGCAAGTGCCATGTGGCTGTTGCAAGAGAAAACAATGCGACATTGTATTGTCAGGCCTTTGAAAGCCAAAACAAATGTACTGTCCTCTCACAAGACCTTGAGTATTCATCTGGAATACTGAAACGATAACTGCACAGTATGAAAAGATTCAGAGGACAGCCGGTCTAATATAAAGCCTTGAGAGATATAGAATCATAGTTGTTCAGCATGAAAACAGGCTGCACACAGGGGCCGCAGCGGGTAGAGTCGCTGGCTCACAGCGCCAGAGACCCGGGTTCCATCCTGACTACGGGTGCTGTCTGTACGGAGTTTGTACGTTCTCCCCCTTGACCTGCGTGGGTTTTCTCCAGGATCTCCGGTTTCCTTCCACAGTACAAAGACGTACAGGTTTGTTCGTTAATTGGCTTGCTAAATGCTATATAATGGGTATAATTGTAAATTGTGTACGTGTGCGGGGATCGCTGGTGGGCGAGGACTCGGCGGGCCGAAGGGCCTGTTTCCGCGCTGTTCTCTACACCAAACTCTGGCCCAGCTCCGCCATTCTGACCAAGTTATCTAACGAGTGTCCAAGGAAGAACTGCAGATGCTGGAAAAATCGAAGGTAGACTAAAATGCTGGAGAAACTAAGCGGGTGAGGCAGCATCTATGGAGAGAAGGAACAGGAGACGTTTCGGGTCGAGACCCTTCTGAAACGTCGCCTCTCCTTCGCTCCATAGATGCTGCCTCACCCGCTGAGTTTCTCCAGCTTTTCAAGATTCAAGATTCAAGAGAGTTTATTGTCGTGTGTCCAGATAGGACAATGAAATTCTTGCTTTGCTTCAGCACAACAGAATATAGAAGGCATGAATACAGAACAGATCAGTGTGTCCATATACCATTGTATAAATATATACACACATGAATAAATAAAACAGATAAAGTGCAAATAAACAGATAATGGGCTATTACACAGTTTAAGGATAAGGGGGAAATCTTTTAGGACCGAGATGAGGAAAACGTTTTTCACACAGAGAGTGGTGAATCTCTGGAATTCTCTGCCACAGAAGGTAGTTGAGGCCAGTTCATTGGCTATATTTAAGAGGGAGTTAGCTGTGGCCCTTGTGGCTAAAGGGATCAGGGGGTATGGAGAGAAGGCAGGTACAGGATACTGAGTTGGATGATCAGCCATGATCATATTGAATGGCGGTGCAGGCTCGAAGGGCCGAATGGCCTACTCCTGCACCTATTTTCTATGTTTCTATGTTAATGTTCAGAGTTTTGTTTGGGTTGAGTTTAATAGCCTGATGGCTGTGGGGAAGTAGCTGTTTCTGAACCTGGACGTTGCAGTCTTCAGGCTCCTGTACCTTCTACCTGAAGGTAGCGGGGAGATGAGTGTGTGGCCAGGATGGTGTGGGCCCTTGATGACGCTGCCAGCCTTTTTGAGGCAGCGACTGCAATAGATCCGCTCAATGGTAGGGAGGTCAGAGCCGATGATGGACTGGGCAGTGTTTACAACTTTTTGTAGTATTTTTCGCTCCTGGGCACTCAAGTTGCCGAACCAAGCCACGATGCAACCGGTCAGCATGCTCTCTACTGTGCACCTGTAGAAGTTAGAGAGAGTCCTCCTTGACATACCGCGTCTCCGTAATCTTCTCGGGATGGTTTGCTTTCTTTATAATTGCATTAGTGTTCTCGGACCAGGAGAGATCTTCAGAGATGTGCACGCCCAGGAATTTGAAACTCATGACCCTCTCCACCATTGACCCGTTGATATAAACGGGACTGTGGGTCCCCATCATACCCCTTCCAAAGTCTACAATCAGTTCCTTGGTTTTGCTGGTGTTGAGAGCCAGGTTATTGTGCTGGCACCATATGGTCAGTCGGTCGATCTCACTTCTACACTCTGACTCGTCCCCATCAGTGAAACGTCCCACAACAGTGGTGTAATCAGCAAACAGTGATACGTCCCACAACAGTGGTATCATCATTTTTGTCTACCTTCAAGTAATCTAACAAAATTACTCCTATTTGCTCGCACCATATCCCCCTTAAATCTTCCTATCCATGTAGCTGTCCAAGTGTGGTTTTAAAATGATGTGATTGTACCTGGCTTCACCACTTCCCCTGGGGGTATGTTCCATGCATTTACACACAGGGTGATGGAATGAGCTGCCAGAGATGGTAGTCGGGGAAGAAACTATCACAACATGTAAAAGATATGTGAGCAGATGCATGTAGTTGCAAATTTATGGAATTCCCTGCCACAGAGGGCAGTGGAGGCCAAATCACTGGATGGATTTAAGAGAGTGTTAGATTGAGCTCTAGGGGCTAGTGGAGTCAAGGGATATGGGGAGAAGGCAGGCACGGATTATTGATAGGGGACGATCAGCCATGATCACAATGAATGGCGGTGCTGGCTCGAAGGGCCGAATGGCCTCCTCCTGCACCTATTTTCTATGTTTCCAAATGTGGCCTTACCAATGTCTTGTACGGCTGTAACATGACAAACGCTAGTTACAATCATCATCGTTGACAAACATCAACGGGCACGGTGCTTTACAATGCCGTGTATGTTGGCTCTCCAGTAGCTCATCCGCCCTTTGACAGGTCTTGTTTTTGGTCTCGCTCGGGGTCCACAGCCCCCTCCTCACCTGGCAAACCAGGTGGGGGAGACGGTTTAGTTGCCGACTATCCGACCATGAAGCAGGTAGCACGGGATTACATGGTACCCGTGGCGGGGGGAACTTCCCCCAACCTAGTTACAATGGTAGACTTTTAACTCTATAAAAACAGTGAATTCAAGCTTGGATTGTCATTTAATACAATGGCAGATCAGTTTGTGTAGGAAGGAACTGCAGATGCTGGTTTACACCGAAGAGGGACATAAAATGCTGGAGTAACTCAGTGGGACAGGCAGCATCTCTGGAGACAAGGAATAGGTGGGATTTTGGATCGGAACCCTTCTTCAAACTCCAGTGTCAGACTTCAGGGTCTGAAAAAGGGTTCTGACCTGAAACATCACGTATTTCCTTTCTCAGGAGATGCTGCCTGTCCCACTGAGTCAAGAGCGGAACTCACTATCAAAACATGGAGGGGACGGGGGACGCCATTTTTTTTTGCGGCCACGCGCGCATGCGCACACTCACACACACACGCGAGGCTTCGGAGGCTCAATCCAGCGCTAAAAGCGGAGATTTTAAAATCGGGATCACAAAAACTTGGGGGGGATGTCCCCCACCTCTCAAAACATGGGGGGGACGTGGCCCCTCTGGCCCCCCCGGGTTTTTCGCCCCTGCACTGAGTTACTCCAGCATTTTGTGTCAGTCTGATGTGGATCAGTTTATTCGTTTGTGTACGAAGGAACAGCAGATGCTGGTTTAAATTTGAAGATACACACAAAAAGCTGGTGTAACTCAGCAGGTCAGACAGCACCTCTGGAGAAAAGGAATACGTGACGTTTCAGGTCAATACACTTCTTCAGACCCAATAGGTGACGTTTCTCCAGAGATGCTGTCTGACCCGCTGAGTGCCCAGCTTGAGTGCCCAGGAGCGGAAAAGACTACAAAAAGTAGTAAACACTGCCCAGTCCATCATCGGCTCTGACCTCCCTACCATCGAGGGGATTTATCACAGTCGCTGCCTCAAAAAGGCTGGCAGCATCATCAAGGACCCACACCATCCTGGCCACACACTCATCTCCCCGCTACCTTCAGATAGAAGGTACAGGAGCATGAAGACTGCAACGTCCAGGTTCAGAAACAGCTACTTCCCCACAGCCATCATGCTACTGAACTCAACTCAAACAAAACTCTGAACATTAATTGTTTAAGAAGGAACTGCAGATGCTGGAAAATCGAAGGTACACAAAAATGCTGGAGAAACTCAGCGGGTGCAGCAGCATCTATGGAGCGAAGGAAATGGGCAACGATTTGGGCCGAAACCCTTCTTCAGACTTCACTCTGAACATTAATAGCCCATTATCTGTTTATTTTCACTTTATCTGGTTTATTTATTTATGTGTGTATATATTTATACAATGGTATATGGACACACTGATCTGTTCTGTATTTATGCCTTCTGTTGTGCTGCAGCAAAGCAAGAATTTCATTGTCCTATCTGGGACACATGACAATTAACTCTCTTGACTCTGGCTTTTTGTGTCTATCTTCAGTTTGGCCCTTTATCCCCCAAGGACAACCAATGTTGTTTAACAGGTAATTGTCGACACAGAAAGTGAAGATAAGCGACATAATCCTGAGCTAGGTGACAGGTCAGGGATACAGCTTAGAATTTCAGCTCCGCCACGCGTGTATTTTTCAACTGATTCTAAATTGAAATGAAATCAAGACCTACTGTGGGAATTTGAACTGCCAACATCCACATCCATGGAGCACAGAACGAGTGAGTGTGATGTCCATCCACATTCCAGGAATGAGTAGGTTAACTCGTGAAGAGCGTTTGACGGCACTGGGCCTGTACCTGCTGGAGTTTAGAAGAACGAGGAGGGGACCTCATTGAAACTTACTGAATAGTGAAAGGCCTGGATAGAGTGGATGTGGAGAGGATGTTTCCACTAGTGGGAGAGTCTAGGACCAGAGGGCACAGCTTCAGAATTAAAGGACGTTCCTTTTGGAAGGAGATGAGGAGGAATTTCTTTAGACAGAGGATGGTGATATCTGTGGAATTCTTTGCCACAGGCTGTGGGGGCCAAGTCATTAGGTATTTTTAAAGCAGAGAATTGAATTGAATTGAATTGAAAAGAGATAGATAGGTTCTTGATTAGTACTGGTGTCAGGGGTTATGGGGAGAAGGCAGGAGAGATAGATCAGTCATGATTGAATGGCGGAGTAGACTTGATGGACTGAATGGCCTAATTCACATTCACAAGTTATAGGAGTAGAATTAGGCCGTTCGGCCCATCGAGTCCACTCAGCCATTTGTGGAATTCCCTGCCACAGAGGGCAGTGGAGGCCAAGTCACTGGATGGATTTAAGAGAGAGTTAGATAGAGCTCTAGGGGCTAGTGGAATCAAGGGATATGGGGAGAAGGCAGGCACGGGTTATTGCTAGGGGACGATCAGCCATGATCACAATGAATGGCGGTGCTGGATTGAAGGGCCGAACAGCCTCCTCCTGCACCTATTTTCTATGTTTCTACATTTCTATGTATTTTACCGCGGAGATTGATAGGTACTTGATTAGTGCGGGTGTCAAAGGTTACGGGAGACGGCAGGAGAATGGGGTTAGGAGGGAGAGATAGATCAGCCATGATTGAATGGCGGAGGATACTTGAATGGCCGGATGGCCTGATTCTGCTCCTATCTCTTCTGGTCTTACACTGGAGCTTGGGTTCCGAGCGTGTTTCCTTCTGCAACCTCGCATTTACCGCAAGCGTCTCACTGTTTTAGAGTTTAGTTTAGTTTAGAGATTCAACGCTGAAACGGGCCCTTCGGCCCACTGGGTCCTCGTGACCCACGATCCCCGCACACTAACACTATCCTACACACTAGTGACAGCTTACGATTTTTACCGAAGCCAAATTAACCTACAAACCTGCACGTCTTTGGGGTGTGGGATGAAACCGGAGCACCTGGGTAAAACCCATGCGGTCACGGGGGAAACGTGCAAACTACGTACAGACAGCACCTGTAGTCAGGATGGAAGCCGGGTCTCTGGCGCTGTGAGGCAGCAACTCTACCACTGCGCCACCTGGTCATTGATTTTACTCACGGTCCACGTGTTGACAAGCACAATAGACAATAGACAATAGGTGCAGGAGTAGGCCATTCGGCCCTTCGAGCCAGCACTGCCATTCAATGTGATCATGGCTGATCATCCCCAATCAGTACCCCGTTCCTGCCTTCTCTCCATATCCCCTGACTCTGCTATCTTTAAGAGCCCCATCTAGCTCTCTCTTAAAAGCATCCAGAGAACCTGCCTCCACCACCCTCTGAGGCAGAGAATTCCACACACTCACCACTCTCTGTGAGAAAAAGTGTTTCCTCATCTCCGTTCTAAATGGCTTACCCCTTATTCTTAAATTGTGGCCCCTGGTTCTGGACTCCCCCAACATCGGGAACATGTTTCCTGCCTCCAGCATGTCCAAACCCTTAACAATCTTATATGTTTCAATGAGGGCACCTCTCATCCTTCCGAACTCCAGAGTGTACAAGCCCAGCCGCTCCATTCTCTCAGCATATGACAGTCCCGCCATCCCGGGGATTAACCTTTGTTAATATTTGTAGGACGTAATATTTGTTGGAATTTCCCAACTTTAACCTGTGGCAACATCCCATTACCTTGTGAGCAAAGGCCAGAGATTAAAACCGAGGCACTTCTTGCCTGTAGTTCTTCATTGGATAAACTTTCATAGCGATCAAGAAAATTGCATTAAAAAACCTAACAAAATCACTTTTTTTCAACACAAAAAACCTTCATCTCAATCATTTTCTATTCCTTCGACAGAAGTTGCATTCTGTGCAAGAAAATCATGGGAGAAAAAGTATTTAAACTGGAATGACTTACATAGTCACACAAAGTTAAATATTAGCTTAATTACAAAACCTTAAAACGATAGTGAATACCCAGCAGACTTGTTTTCTGATCACTGTTTGCTGTTATCCAAATTCTACCTCATTGAAACTTACCGAATAATGAAAAGCCTGGATAGAGTGGATGTGGAGAGGATGTTTCTATTATTGGGAGAGTCTAGGACTAGAGACCACAGCCTCAGAATAAAAGGACGTACCTTTAGAAAAGAGATGAGGAGAAATTTCATTAGTCAGAGGGTGGTGAATCTGCGGAATTCATTGCCACAGACGGCTGTGGAGGCCATGTCAGTGGATATTTCTAAGGCGGAGATAGATAGATTCTTGGTTAGTACGGGTGTCAGGAGCTACGGGGAGAAAGCAGGGGAATGGGGTTGAGAGGGAGAGATAGATCAACCACGATTAAATGGCAGAGTAGACTTGATGGTTCAAATGGCATAATTCTGCTCCTAGAACTTAGGAAAAAAAGTTAGAAGTGAGTGCCCTTGACCTGCACACACACTGTCTCTACACACTGGGTCAAACAACGACTGCTAACAAAATGAACTGATATTGCAGGGTTTCAGGTGAACTGGTTTTCCCCCAGTTTCCAAGTGAAAACGTAAATGTATTGTAAGGATTGAGCAGAGCCAGATAGCTCCTGGCCTGGCCAGCTTCAGCTCTGACGTCAGGCTGCATGGTATCTTAACAAAAGGCAAGCCAGCTATTTTGAGTGCTGGAGTAACTCAGCGGGTCAGGCAGCATCTGTGGAGAACATGGATAGGTGACGTTTCATAGAGTGCTGGAGTAACTCAGCGGGTCAGGCAGCATCTGTGGAGAACATGGATAGGTGACGTTTCACAGAGTGCTGGAGTAACTCAGCGGGTCCGGCAGCATCTCTGGAGAACATGCAGAGGTGACGTTTTGGATCTGAACTCTTCTTCAGACTTCAGATCGGGAATAGATATTCCATTATCATGTACAGTGGGAATGGCCAGATTGTAACCATGTATTGTGTTTCCGTTGGCTGGTTAGCACACAGTTTTCGGTTTCCGTGACAATAAACTAAACTGATCTAAAAGAAATGCTGGTGTAACTTAGTGGATCACTCCAGCATCTTGTGTCTTATCTGATCTGATCTGATAGATCGGGTAAACGCAGTCTTTTGCCCAGAGTAGGGGAATCGAAACTAGAGGGCACAGGCTTAAGGTGAGAGGGGAAAGATTTAATGGGAACCTAAGGGGTAACTTTTATACACAAAGGGTGGTGGGTGTATGGAATGAGCTGCCGGAGGAGGTAGTTGAGGCAGGGACTATCGCAATAGTTAAGAAACATTAAGACAGGCACATGGATTGGACAGGTTTAGTGGGATATGGGCCAAAGGCAGGCAGGTGGGTCTAGTGTAGATGGGACATGTTGGTCGGCGTGGTTTGGGAACAGCTCCATCCAAGACCTCAAGAAATTGCAGCGAATTGTGGAAGTCTTGAAATATTATCAATCTCATTGACCCTCGGACTATCTTTGATCGGACTTTACTGGCTTTATCTTGCATTAAACGTCATTTACATCATTCCCTTTATCATGTATTTGTACACTGTGAATGGCTCGTTGGAATCATGTATAGTCTTTCCGCTGACTGGTTGGCACCCAACAAAACCTTGGTGCAATAACGTGACAATAAGTGTGAAGGTGGCGCGACCAACGTTGCAGCGGCCTCTGCAGTCCATCTGTCTATTTTAAATGTTTGTCCTGTTGAGTGTATAGTTTGTTGTGGTTTTTATATTGTTTTTAGCTGTGTATATGTGGGGAGGGGTGGAACTTTTAAATCTCTTCCCTGTACGGGGGACCCAACCTTTTCCCTGTCGGGTCTCCGTTGTCGTTGGGGCCTAGCACCGTGGAGCGGCCTCCAACCGGAACGACCTGGGGCTCCAGTCGCGGAGCCTGTGGACTCACCATCGTGGGGCTGGCCGGCTTCGGAGCGTGGAGAGCTGTGGTGGCGCGCTGCTGCGACCCGACCCCGGAGCTTCGAAGGCTCCAGCCGCAGGTCCGGTGGACGGTGACATCGGGAGCTCGCGGGTCCCTGGTGGGAGACCGCTTTTCGGAGCTCCCACCACGGCAACTTCTCCCGCCCGAGTTGCGGGGTTGAAAATGACCCGGAGCGGGGCCTTGCATTGCCCGGCGCAGCTTTAACGGCCACGGGACTTGCCATCGCCCGCCGGGGGCTCCAACATTAAGACCCGGAGCGGGGTCTTACATCACCCTGCGCGGGACTTGCCATCGCCCGCCGGGGGCTTTAACATCGGGAGAAGAATAGAAAACAGGGGAGAGCCAAGACTTTGCCTTCCATCAGTGAGGAGGAGATGTGTGGATGGATCTTTGTGTAAATTGTATTAATTGTGTGTCTTGGTTCTTTTCTTGTTGTATGTCTGCAGAAACCAAATTTCGTTTGAACTTCTTTTGAGGTTCAAATGACAATAAATAAATTGTATAATAAACTCAACTAAACCAAGTTCCTTTGTCCGAGGTTAGACTTCAACTGCTAGAGTGTTTTCCCTTTAATATCCTTTGGCTTCAGTGTCACCAAGGCTCAGGATACCACACTTGGTCAAATGCTACATGAAGCCAGGGACATTCGCTTCAATCGGAACCATGAGATTTTTACTTGCTGCAGCTGAGAAGGCCCATGGATGCCAATGAGTTATGCGCGAACAAACTGCAGATGCTGGTTTACACCAAAGATTGACACACGATGCTGCAGTAACTCAGTGGGACAGGCAGCATCCCTGGATAGCAGGAATAGGTGACGTTTCGAGTCCAGACCCTTCTTCAGTGCCATATTTTCAGACTACCAATCCCGGCAGCAGCCGAGTCAATTAGTTTTCCGTTTAGTTTCGAGCTACAGCATGGAAACGGGCCCCTTCGGCCCACCGAGTCCACTCCGTTCACTGATCACCCGTTCGCACACGTTCTCTGTCATCTCACTTACGCATCCACTCTCGACAACCGAGGGGCTATTTATAAACCCTAGAAACCTACAAACCCCCATGTCATTGTGGGAGCAAACCGTAGCACCCGGTGGAAACCCACGCATGCAGTCGCAGGAAGAACGTGCAGACTCAACACAGGCAGCGGGTCTGGGCTGAACCTTGGCCTCTGGTGCTGTGAGGCACGGCTATACCAGCCGTCTAACTCTTGCCAACATTGTTTTCCAACAACTATTTGAACTGCTTCAAGGTTAATTCCCGGGATGGCGGGACTGTCATATGCTGAGAGAATGGAGCGGCTGGGCTTGTACACTCCGTTGTTTAGAAGAATGAGAGAGGATCTCATTGAAATATATAACTTGTTAAGGGTTTGGTCACGCTAGAGGCAGGAAACATGTTCCCGATGCTGGGTGAGTCCGGAACCAGGGGCCACAGTTTAAGAATAAGGAGTAAGCCATTTAGAACCGAGACGAGGAAACACTTTTTCTCACAGAGAGTGGTGAGTCTGTGGAATTCTCTGCCTCAGAGGGCGGTGGAGGCAGGTTCTCTGGATACTTTCAAGAGAGAGCTAGATAGGGCTCTTAAAAATAGCGGAGTCAGGGGATATGGGGAGAAGGCAGGAACGGGGTACTGATTGGGGATGATCAGCCATGATCACATTGAATGGTGGTGCTGGCTCGAAGGGACGAATGGCCTACTCCTGCACCTATTGTCTATTGTCTATTGCTCGTATCTAACACCAAGGTCATTTTCAGAACAGGCCCAGTTAGCAGTTGAACCTTTCTGAATTTATCAACTACACTAATGATTCCATTAAGTCATTTTACTGCACAGCAGCTTCGTGCTATATTGCAAAAGGAAAAGAAGAACCAGTCGATGGAAAGTAGCTGTATTTACAGAAAACAATGTGAAATACACTGACATCGCTCATGTTATACAGTCAGGTTCTAAGTTGAGATACTCATTGGGGGATACTCTCAAGGTCATTGCTTCATCATTTTTATTGCTTCACGTATCTTTTTTTCTGGTTTTGATTTAACGACTTAATACATTTTCTATTCAACGGAAAATGCAAATGAAAAAATATAATTTAAATTGAAATCTTCCAGGTCATCAAACCATCTTGCAAATGTTAGTTTAGTTCAGAGATACAGCGTGAAAGCAGGCCCTTCGGACCTCAGTGTCCGCGCCGACCAGCGATCCCCGCACGTTAACACTATCAATAGACAATAGACAATAGGTGCATTCGGCCCTTCGAGCCAGTACCGCCATTCAATGTGATCATGGCTGATCATCCACAATCAGTACCCCGTTCCCGCCTTCTCCCCATATCCCCTGACTCCTACACAAAGGACAATTTTTACATTTATACCACGTCAATTAACCTACAAACCTATACGTCTTTGGATTATGGGAGGAAACTGGCGATCCTGGCTCGGACAAAACTTTGATTATTAATAACCAATTATCTGTTATTTGCACTTTATCATTTTATTGATTCATGTGTGTATATATTTATATTATAGTATATGGACACACTGATCTGTTTTGTAGTCATGCCTACTATGTTCTGTTGTGCTGAAGCAAAGCAAGAATTTCATTGTCCTATCAGGGACACATGACAATAAACTCTCTTGAATCTTGAAGTAAGCAAAGTCTTACGATAACAAGTCGCACCCCGACCACTCCCCTCTCCCATCGCTCACCCCCAGATTCAGGAACAGCTTCTTCCCAGCTGTTGTCAGGCAATTGAACCATCCTACCACCAATTCGAGAGCAGTCCTGAACTACTATCCAACTCATTGGAGACCCTCGGACTATCCTTGATCGGACTTGGCTCTACCTTGCACTGAATGTCATTCACGTTATGCCCTTATCATGTATCTATACGCTGTAGATGGCTCGATTGTAATAAATGAATGATTGAATAAGTTTATTGGCCAAGTATTCACATACACGGAATTTGCTTTGGTGCTCCGCCCGCGTGACAACATGACATACCGCGACGGTTAGGAATGACACATAAAACATTAGACATTAATAATCATGTATTGTCTTCCCACTAACTGACTGGTTAGCAGGCAACAAAAGTTTTTCACTTGTACAACAGTACAAGTGACAAGAAACTAAACTAACTGCACCTTGTAAAAACAGCTTGAAATTTATAGTAGACAAAAATGCTGGAGAAACTCAGCGGGAGAGGCAGCATCTATGGAGCGAAGGAATTAGGGTCGAGACCTTCCGTCACCTATTCCTTCTCTCCATAGATGCTGCCTCACCCGCTGAGTTTCTCCAGCATTTTTGTCTACCTTCGATTTTTCCAGCATCTGCAGTTCTTTCTTGAAATCTATTGAAGCCATTAATGAAGTGCAAGAGAAAAAGTTATTTATTTTTGCATACAATCAAGAAATATACCTACTCTGTTGTTGGCAAAGGTTCTTCCAAGAAGTAAGGATCCTGAAGAGCCTGTTCAGAGGTGATTCTCTTTGTTGGATCCATGGTCAGGAGTTTTTGCAGCTGAAACAGAGACCACAGATAGAAGTTAGAAATGAGCTCTGCATTACCTCTGGATGGTTACATTTTTGTATTTCAGGTCAGCTCAGTTTAGTTTAGACAATAGACAATAGACAATAGGTGCAGGAGTAGGCCATTCAGCCCTTCAAGCCAGCACCGCCATTCAATGTGATCATGGCTGATCATCCCCAATCAGTTCCCCGTTCCTGCCTTCTCCCCATATCCCCTGACTGCTATTTTTAAGAGCCCTATCTAGCTCTCTCTTGAAAGCATCCAGAGAACCTGCCTCCACCGCCCTCTGAGGCAGAGAATTCCACAGACTCAACACTCTCTGTGAGAAAAAGTGTTTCCTCGTCTCCGTTCTAAATGGCTTACCCCTTATTCTTAAACTGTGGCCCCTGGTTCTGGACTCCCCCAACATCGGGAACATGCAGTTTAGTTTAGAGATGCAGCGCAGAAACAGGCCCTTTGGCTCACCAAGCCCGCACCGACCAGTGATCCCCGCACACTAACACTACCCTACACACAATGGGGACAATTTTACATTTACACCAAGCCAATTAACCTACAAACCTGTACGTCTTTGGAGTGTGAGAGGAAACCGAAAATCTCGGAGAAATCCCATGCAGATCACGGGGAGAAGGTACAAATTCCGTACAGACAGCACCCATAGTTACTTCTGTCTTTACTTTGTGTACTAGTCATGTCTCTACTATTTATTTCATTCCCCTTACATGTTTTTCCTCTACCTGCTAAATTTTTGTAAGGTGTCCTTGAGACTCTTGAAAGGCGCCCATAAATAAAATGTATTATTATTATTATAGTTAGGATTGTACCCGGGTCTCTGGTACCGTAAGGCAGCAACTCTACCTCTATGCCACCATGCCGCCAATAATGATAGTTTAGAGTACAGATACAGCACGGAAACAGGTCCACCGAGTCCACGCCGACTCAGATTGGAACAAATTTCAATGTTTAATACCTAACATGCCAAGTAGTGCTTGTGTTGGTCAATTTAAATCTTCGACCGCCGGCCTGTGGCCTACACCATCTTGAAGCCACGGTCTCCGGTGGGGAGGCACTGATTCAGGACTTACCTGGACTTACCTTGTCTGTACATCTGGACGCCCGCAGCGGCGACTGCGGAGGGTTGAGGTCCCGACCACGGGGGAAAATGGAGGAGGACTGGCCAAATGTTGTGCCTTCCACTACAGTGATGAATGCTGTGGTGGATGTTTGTGTTAAAAAAAAAATTTAATTGTGTATTGTGTGTTCTTTTTTATTGTACCACTGCTAGCAAATTCATTTCACTGCACTTATGTGCAAGTGACAAATAAAACTTGACTTGACTTGACTTGACGTTGAATTGTTTCTTAAGAGTACAAGGACGAGTCGCCTCACGACACAAGGAATTGCAGATGCTAGCTTACAGAAAAAAAGACATAGAGTGCTGGAGTAACTTCGTGGATGGGCCAGCATTTCATGCTAGGTACAAGTAACAAGAAAGAATCATGTTTAAGAAGGAACTGCAGATGCTGGAAAAAATCGAAGGTAGACAAAATTGCTGGAGAAACTCAACGGGTGAGGCAGCATCTATGGAGCGAAGGAATAGGTGACATTTCGGGTCGAGACCCTTCTTCAGACTGATGTGGGGGTGGTGGAGGGGGGGGGGAAGGGAAGAAGAAAGGAAGAGGCAGAGATAGTGGGCTGTGGGTGAGCTGGGAAGGGGCGGGGAAAGAGGGAGAAAGGGGGAATCACAGAGGTGGGGCAGTGAGAGAGGAGGTTGTTAAACTGTCTTCGGAGAGAGGAGGAGAACTTCTTCAAAGTAGGCATACCTTGAGGAGATTTTGCAGTGGAGTAGATGAAATGATTAAGAAAGAACTGCAGATGCTGGAAAAATCGAAGGTAGACAAAAATGCTGGAGAAACTCAGCGGGTGAGGCAGCATCTATGGAGCGAAGGAATAGGTGACATTTCGGGTCGAGACCCTTCTTCAGACTGATGTGGGGGTGGGAAGAAGAAAGGAAGAGGCGGAGACAGTGCGAAATGTTTAAGAAAGAACTGCAGATGCTGGAAATGAAAGTATCATCATATCAACGTGAACATTTGCTAATGCACCATTTGAGCTTGTGCAGATGGCATCACATCAAACAGAATCTTAGAGGCTCGAGTAAGGAAACTCCAGCTCTTCCGGCAGCAACAGAAAGTTAATGTGCAAAACCTTGTAGAAGAAGAATTAGGCCATTCGGCCCATCAAGTCTACTCCACCGTTCAACCGTGGCTGATCAATCTCTCCCTCCTAACCCCATTCTCCTGCCTCCTTCTCCCCATAACCCCTGACACCCGTACTAATCAAGAATCTATCTATCTCTGCCTTAAAAATATCCATTTGACGTGGCCTCCGCAGCCTTCTGTGACGATGAATTCCACAGATTCACCACCCTCTGACCAAATAAATTCCTTCTCATCTCCTTTCTAAAAGTGCGTCTATATAATTCTGAGGCTATGGGCTCTGGTCCTAGACTCTCCCACTGGTGGAAACATCATCCCCACATCCACTCTATCCAGGATCATCATCATTTCTCATACAAAAGAGGCCCTCCTCGAGTGTCGTGTCAAGCCCTGCCGGCTGATGGGTCTGTAAGGAAACCCACATAGTCTACAAGAGCGGCATGGTTGCGCAGCGGTAGAGTTGCTGCCTTACAGCGCTTGCAGCTCCAGAGACCCGGGTTCGATCCCGACTACGGGTGCTGTCTGTACGGAGTTTGTACATTCTCCCCGTGACTTGCGTGCGTTTTCTCCGGGTGCTCCGGTTTCCTCCCACACTCCAAAGACAATAGACAATAGGTGCAGGAGTAGGCCATTCGGCCCTTCGAGCCAGCACCGCCATTCAATGTGATCATGGCTGATCATCCCCAATCAGTACCCTGTTCCTGCCATCTCCCCATATCCCCTGACTCCGCTATTTTTAAGAGCCCAATCTAGCTCTCTCTTGAAAGCATCCAGAGAACCCGCCTCCACTGCCCTCTGAGGCAGAGAATTCCACAGACTCACCACTCCCTGTGAGACGTACAGGTTTGTAGGTTAATTGGCTTGGTATAAGTGTAAATTGTCCCTAGTGTGTGTAGGATAGTGTTGGTGTGCGGGGATCGCTGGTCGGTGCGGACTCGATGGGCCGAAGGGCCTGTTTCCACGCTGTATCTCAAAACTAAACTAAACCTAAACTAAATCAGATTGTTGTTATTTTTTTCCCTGATCAGCTAAAATGTTATTCTATAACTGCGTTGAAGAAACAAGAAACATTTCCTGCAAATGGCAGTAGTATTCAATTTGGGAGATAAGAACATTTTGGACAAGATCCTTGACTATGAGTCAATGTTGGCAAGTGGCCCGGCGCGCGTGGCAACATTACAATTCACTCCATCCCCGAGAGGAAGGTTGGTGTTGAACCCATGTACATGTGGAACAACTGAGTGACAACAAGCAGAGAACATGAACCAGTACAATCACCTCTTTAATATACACATGTGGAGAGGCTATTCATGTTTGTAACTCTGAAACAGAAATGACCAGGCCTAAAGTGCAGCAAATGTCTGAACATTTTGAGCACTGCTTTTGTCAGAACTGATAACTAAAAGATAAGCAGGAATCATTGGAGATGAGAAAGGACAAACTAAACACTCCATCCGAGGACCCAAGCAGTCTTTCCAGGTGCGGCAGAGGTTCACCTGCACCCCCTCCAACCTCATCTATTGCATCCGCTGCTCTAGGTGTCAGCTGCTCTACATCGGTGAGACCAAGCGTAGGCTTGGCGATCGCTTTGCCCAACACCTCCGCTCGGTTCACAATAACCAACCTGATCTCCCGGTAGCTCACTTCTGAGGTCCAAGGTTCCCACCTGCTTCAAAAGAGCATCAATTATACCAGTGCCCAAGAAGAGTAAGGTGACGTGCCTCAATGACTGTCGACCAGTGGCACTAACGCCTGTGGTGATGAAGTGCTTTGAGAGGTTGATCATGGCACAAATCAACTCCTACCTCGACAAAAACCTGGACCCACTGCAGTTCGCCTACCGCCACAACAGATCAACGGTGGATGCGATCTCGCTGGCTCTCCACTCTGCTCTGGACCACTTGGACAACAAAAACTCATATGTCAGGCTGTTATTCATTGATTACAGCTCGGCATTTAACACAATCATCCCCTCCAAGCTGGTTACCAAACTCGCAGAACTGGGTCTCTGCGCATCCCTCTCCATTTGGATCCTCGACTTCCTCATTCACAGACCAAGTCAGTTCGTGTTGGTGGAAATGTGTCAGCCTCGATAACAATCAGCACGGGAGCACCTCAAGGCTGCGTGCTCAGCCCCCTGCTGTACTCACTCTATACTCATGACTGCGTAGCCGGTCATAGTGCGAACATCATCAAGTTCGCTGACGTATCACTGATGGGGATGAGTCAGAGTATAGAAGAGAGATCGAGCGACTGTCCATATGGTGCCAGCGCAATAACCTGGCCCTCAACACCAGCAAAATCAAGGAACTGATTGTGGACTTTGGAAGGAGTAGGATGGGGACCCACAGTCCTGTTTATATCAACGGGTCGATGGTTGAAAGGGTCAAGAGCTTCAAATTCCTGGGCGTGCACCTCTCTGAAGATCTTTCCTGGTCCGAGAACACTGATGCAATTATTTAGAAAGCACATCAGCTCCTCTACTTCCTGAGAAGATTACGGAGAGTCGGTTTGTCAAGGAGGACTCTCTCTAACTTCTACAGGTGCACAGTAGAGAGCATGCTGACCGGTTGCATCGTGGCTTGGTTCGGCAACTTGAGCGCCCTGGAGAGGAAAAGACTACAAAAAGTAGTAAACACTGCCCAGTCCATCATCGGCTCTGACCTTCCTTCCATCGATGGGATCTATCGCAGTCGCTGCCTCAAAAAGGTTGGCAATATCATCAAGGACCCACACCATCCTGGCCACACACTCATCTCCCTGCTACCTTCAGGTAGAAGGTACAGGAGCCTGAAGACTGCAACGACCAGGTTCAGGAATAGCTACTTCCCCACAGGCATCAGGCTATTAAACTTGGCTCGGACAAAACTCTGAACATTAATAGCCCATTATCTGTTATTTGCACTCTATCAGTTTATTTATTCATGTGTGTATTTACATATATAATGGTATATGGACACACTGATCTGTTCTGTATTCATGCCTACTATGTTCTGTTGTGCTGAAGCAAAGCAACAATTTCATTGTCCTGTCAGGGACACATGACAATAAACTCTCTTGAATCTTGACTCCATTCCGAATCCGACCTTTCTGTCCTGGGCCTCCTCCATGGCCAGAGTGAGGCCCACCGCAAATTGGAGGAGCAGCACCTCATATTTCGCTTGGGTAGTTTACACCCCAGCATTATGAACATTGACTTCTCCAATTTCAGGTAGTCCTTGCTTCCCCCTCCTTCCCCTCCCCTTCCCAGCTCTCCCACAGCCCACTGTCTCCGCCCATTCCTTTCTTCTTCCCACCCCCCTCCCCCACCCCCACATCAGTCTGAAGAAGGGTCTCGACCCGAAACGTCGCCTATTTCCTTCGCTCCATAGATGTTGCGTCACCCACTGAGTTTCTCCAGCATTTTGTGTCTACCTTCGATTTTCCAGCATCTGCAGTTCCTTCTTAAACAAAACATTCCCGTGCCTTCTGGAAGTGTGCGTTTCCAACCTATGCTTGTTGTTGTGAATCGCAGTATGTTGTTGAGTTGGCTCCAGGCCAGGGAAATCTAGTCAGCTGAATTTAGAGACTTTTCGCTGCTTTTCACTTGACAATAAACTAAAACTAATCTAATCTACGTACTTAAGAAGGAACTGCAGATGCTGGAAAAATCGAAGGTAGACAAAAATGCTGGAGAAACTCAGTGGGTGAGGCAGCATCTATGGAGCGAAGGAATAGGTGACGTTTTCGGTCTTGACCCTGAAGGAATAGGTGACGTTTCGGGTCGAGTCCCAGAAGGGTCTCGACCCGAAACATCAGCTATTCCTTCGCTCCATAGATGCTGCCTCACCCGCTGACTTTCTCCAGCATTTTTGTTTACCTTAAACTAAATAATTTCTTGTCATGCGTACCGAGGTACAGTGAAAAGCAGTGAGAAGTCTTACAAGGCAGGCCTCCTCCACTGTCAGAGGGAGGCCCAACTGACAGATTGGAGGAACAGCACCATATTCATTTGTGCTGCTTACAACCCAGCGGTATGAAGATTGACTTCTCTAACTTCGAATAGCCCTTGCTTTCCCTCTCTAGTGTCACAGAGTGGTACACCGTGGAAACAGGCCCTTCGGCCCAACTTGCCCACAACGGCCAACATGTCCCAGCTACACTAGTCCCACCTGCCTGCATTTGGCCCATATCCCTCCATACCTGTCCTATCCATGTACCTGTCTAAATGTTTCTTAAATGTTGCGATAGTTCCTGCCTCAGCTACCTCCTATGGCAGCTTATTCCATGCACCCACCACCCTTTGTGTGAAACATAGAAACATAGAAATTAGGTGCAGGAGTAGGCCATTCGGCCCTTCGAGCCTGCACCGCCATTCAATATGATCATGGCTGATCATCCAAGGGCCACATCTAACTCCCTCTTAAATATAGCCAATGAACTGGCCTCAACTACCTTCTGTGGCAGAGAATTCCAGAGATTCACCACTCTCTGTGTGAAAAATGTTTTTCTCATCTCGGTCCTAAAAGATTTCCCCCTTATCCTTAAACTGTGACCCCTTGTTCTGGAAAAAGTTACCCCTCAGATTCCTATTAAATCTTTTCCCCTTCACCTTAAACCTACAGTGCCCTCCATAATGTTTGGGACAAAGATCCATCATTTATTTATTTGCCTCTGTACTCCACAATTTGAGATTTGTAATAGAAATAAATCACATGTGGTTAAAGTGCACATTGTCAGATTTTAATAAAGGCTATTTTTATACATTTTGGTTTCACCATGTAGAAATTACAGCAGTGTTTATACATAGTCCCCCCCATTTCAGGGCACCATAATGTTTGGGGCACAGCAATGTCATGTAAATGAACATAGTCATGTTTAGTATTTTGTTGCATATCCTTTGCATGCAATGACTGCTTGAAGTCTGCGATTCATGGACATCATGGCTGGGTGACTTCTCTGGTGATGCTCTGCCAGGCCTGTATTGCAGCCATCTTCAGCTTATGCTTGTTTTGGGGACTAGTCCCCTTCAGTTTTCTCTTCAGCATGTAAAAGGCATGCTCAATTGGGTTCAGATCAGGTGATTGACTTGGCCACTCAAGAATTTACCATTTTTTAGCTTTGAAAATCTCCTTAGTTGCTTTAGCAGTATGTTTGGGATCATTGTCTTGCTGTAGAATGAACCGCCGGCCAATGAGTTTTGAGGCGTTTCTTTGAACTTGAGCAGATAGGATGTGTCTATATACTTCAGAATTCATTATGCTACTACCATCAGCAGTTGTATCATCAATGAAGATAAGTGAGCCTTCAGTAGCCATACATGCCCAGGCCATAACACCCCCACCACCGTGTTTCACAGATGAGGTGGTATGCTTTGGATCTTGGGCAGTTCCTTCTCTCCTCCACACTTTGCTCTTGCCATCACTCTGACATAAGTTAATCTTCATCACATCTGTCCACAAGACCTTTTTCCAGAACTGTGGTTGCTCTTTTTGGCAAACTGTAACCTGGCCATCCTATTTTTGCAGCTAACCAGTGGTTTGCATCTTGCAGTGTAGCCTCTGTATTTCTGTTCATGAAGTCTTCTGCGGACAGTGGTCATTGACAAATCCACACCTGACTCCTGAAGAGTGCTTCTGATCAGTCGCACAGGTGTTTGGGGAGTTTTCTTTATTATAGAGAATTCTTCTATCATCAGCTGTGGAGGTCTTCCTTGGTCTGCCAGTCCCTTTGCGATTAGTAAGCTCACCAGTGCTCTCTTTCTTCTTAATGATGTTCCAAACAGTTGATTTTGGTAAGCCTAAGGTTTGGCTGATGCCTCTAACAGTTTTATTCTTGTTTCTCAGTCTCATAATGGCTTCTTTGACTTTGATTGCCACAAGTTTGGTCCTCATGTTGATAAACAGCAATAAAAGTTTCCAAAGGTGATGGAAAGACTGGAGGAAAGACTAGGTGCTGAGAGCTCTCTTATACCTGCATTAAGGAGGCAATTAAACACACCTGAGCAATTACAAACACCTGTGAAGCCATGTGTCCCAAACATTATGGTGCCCTGAAATGGGGGGACTATGTATAAACACAGCTGTAATTTCTACATGGTGAAACCAAAATGTATAAAAAATACCCTTTAATAAAATCTGACAATGTGCACTTTAACCACATGTGATTTTATCTATTACAAATGGTAGAGTACAGAGGCAAATAAATAAATGATGGGTCTTTGTCGCAAACATTATGGAGGGCACTGTATGTCCTCTGATCCCTGATTCGCCTCCTCTGGGCAAGAGACTCTACCCAATCTATTCCTCTCATGATTTTATACACCTCAATGAGATCACCCCTCGTCCTCCTGCGCTCCAAGGAATAGAGACCACATCTCCTCTCCCTGTAGCTCAGACACTCTAGCCCCAGCAACATCCTCGTAAATCTTCTCTGTACCCTTTCCAGCTTGACAACATCTTTCCAGTCACATGGTGCCCAGAACTGAACACAATACTCCAAATGCGGCCTCACCAACATCTTATACAACTGCAACATGACCTCCCTCCCACCTTCTATACTCAATAATAGACACAAAACACAAGGCAAATTCCTTGTCTCTGTACATACTTGGCCAATAAACGTATTCATTCATTCAAAAAGCTGGAGTAACTCAGCGGGACAGGCAGCATCTCTGGAAAGAAGGAGTGGGTGTTGTTTCGGGTTGAGACCCTTCTTCTATACGCAATACTTTGACCGATGAAGGCCAATGAGCCAAACGATCATTCGATCTACCTGCAACTCCACCTTCAAGGACCCATTTACCTGCACTCCTAGATCTCACTGCTCTACAACACTTCCCAGAGCCCTACCCTGGGATGGCGGGACTGTCATAAGAGGAAAGATTGAAAAGACTAGGCTTGTATTTACTGGAGTTTAGGATGAGGGGGGATCTTATAGAAATATAACATTATAAAAGGGCTGGACAAGCTGGATGCAGGAAAAATGTTCCCAATGTTGGGTGAGTCCAGAACCAGGGGCCACAGTCTTAGAATAAAGGGGAGGCCATTTAAGACCCAGAGAGTTGTGAATTTGTGGAATTCCCTGCCACAGAGGGCAGTGGAGGCCAAGTCACTGGATGGATTTAAGAGAGAGTTAGATAGAGGTCTAGGGGCTAATGGAGTCAAGGGATATGGGGAGAAGGCAGGCACGGGTTAATGATAGGGGCCGATCAGCCATGATCACAATGAATGGCGGCGCTGGCTCGAAGGGCCGAATGGCCTCCTCCTGCACCTATTTTCTATGTTTCTATGTTACCATTTACTGTGCAGGTCCTGCCCAGGTTAGACTTCCCAAAATACAGCACCTCACATTTCTCTCTCTCCATCCCTCCCCCATCCTAGTTCTCTTATGAGTTTCACTATCCTCCTGATCACATTTTACTGATGGTACTCCTCCTTGCCACCTTCTCCGCAGCTATCAATGAACCACTCTACGTCTCCTTTTCAGCTGCTCCTTTTCCTGTCATTTTCACCTTACCCTTCCATATCTCTAGTCTCCCTCTCCCCTGACTGACTCTCAGTCTGAAGAAGGGTCTCAAGCCAAAATGTCACTCATCCCTTCTCTCCAGAGATGCTGCCTGTCCCGCTGAATCTTCTTGTCGAGTCCACACACAAGATTAGAAGTTGTCCAGCCAGAACTGAACGCACTTCTCGGCATCTGCGTACAATGGTGTCCGTCTTGTGCTTCTTGTGTGTGGTGGTGGAAAGATTGGTGGAAACAGGGCCGTGACGTGAACGCTCTTCCCTTGACCCCACTCCCTCTGAGTTCCTCCAGCATTTTGTGTCTATCTTCGGTTTAAACCAGCATCTGCAGTTTCTTCCCACACAAAAGTCTCTAAATTCAGCCGACCAGATTTCCTAGTGTAACTAGTCTAACATGGAGCTAACTAGACAACATAGAATTAACCATGAACACTTGTTTGTAAAATTGCTAAATAGAGGTGCCCCTAAATTCTTAGTGAGAATCTTAGTGTTCTGGTATGCCCATCAAACGTTTTACGTTAAATGGGACAATGTTGTATCTGCTCCATTCTGTGTTAGTAACGGAGTGCGGCAAGGAGGAATTTTGTCTCCTATTTTATTTAATGTTTATATGGACGAATTGTCAAATCAGTTAAATAGGCTAAAAACTGGCTGTCTTGTGGGCAACACTATTGTTAATCATCTGATGTATGCAGATGACCTGGTCCTGCTCTGTCCATGTAGTGCTGGGCTGCAGCAGATGCTGAAGGTGTGCTCTCAGTATGGCCTTGATTATGACATTAAGTATAACGCTAAGAAAAGCCGCATAATGGTAATTAGAAGCGCTGAGGACAGAGAATCAACTTTTCCGACCTTTTATTTGTCAGACAGTCCTCTTGCTGTGTGTGAGGAAATTAAATACTTAGGTCATGTCATATCTGATGACTGGAAGGATGACAAAGACCTCTACCGACAGCGCTGTAAAATTTATCTTCAAGCCAACATGCTTATAAGGAAGTTTTATATGTGCTCTGATTCTGTGAAGTGTTCCCTGTTCAGAACCTACATCACACCGTTATATACTGCTCAATTGTGGTCTAATTATAAGAAAAAGAGTATGCAGAGGCTTAAGGTTGCATACAATGATGCAATGAGGTTGCTACTTCGTGTCCCTAGGTGGCATAGTGCCAGTCCATTGTTTGTGTCTACTAGAGTGCCAACCTGTGAGGCACTCTTAAGACAGCTGATGTTTAGTTTTATGTGTCGCCTGGACAAGTCAGAGAACCACATAATTGAAGCCCTAGTCAGCCCTCTGAAAAGCTGCTATAGATTCACTTCTAGGCTAAGACGGCATTGGTGCAATAGCTTATATATATTTTAGGCTAATATGCAATTTTTTAATGTATCTTTGTAATTCTTTGTACTGTTTGATGTGTTATATGGACCTGTGTCTGAAATAAAGCTTTAATAATAATAATAACATACTGCAATTAACCATAACAAGAAAAGGCCAGAAATGCACACTGCGAGAAGGCGCAGGAATTAACAAAATTAAATGCTCCTTAGTTTATTGTCATGTGTACTGAGGTACAGTGGAAAGCTTTTTTGTTGCCTGCTATCCAGTCAGTGGACGGACTATATTGTGGCGCCACCTGGTGGTTGGCCACTTGCTACACCAACCCTCAGCAGTCGGGGGTATTGGTCATGTGGCTGGGCAATGGCAGGGAGGAGTTGTCATGGGGTACAGGTTTTAACGAACCCCGGGTCAACCCTCTCACTTCGAGTTGACCAGCTCTCTTCTTCTCTCTTCGGGTGCGTGACCCACACAAGAGCTCAACTCGAGCCCACGAGGCAACAACCTCGCAGCAGCAACAATGACTTTTGTGTCAGAGGACTAAACGTCGATGTATATCTAACCGATAATGCCTGAATAAAGAAACCCTTTATTAGACAATAGGTGCAGGAGTAGGCCATTCGGCCCTTCGAGCCAGCACCGTCATTCAATGTGATCATGGCTGATCATCCCCAATCAGTACCCAGTTCCTGCCTCCTCCTCATATCCCCTATCTTTAAGAGCCCTATCTAGCTCTCTCTTGAAAGCATCCAGAGAACCTGCCTCCACCGCCCTCTGAGGCAGAGAATTCCACAGACTCACCACTCTCTGTGAGAAAAAGTGTTTCCTCGTCTCCTTTCTAAATGGCTTACTCCTTATTCTTAAACTGTGGCCCCTGGTTCTGGACTCCCCCAACATCGGGAACATGTTTCCTGCCTCTAGTGTGTCCAAACCCTTAATAATCTTATATGTTTCAATGAGACTCCCTCTCATCCTTCTAAACTCCAGAGTGTAGGCAGGTGGGCGGCGCGACTCACGTCGCAGCGGCCTCTGCAGTCCGTCTGTCGTTTTTTTATTTTTTGTCTCGTTTGTATGTAGTTTTTTTTTTTTTTAACTGGGTATGTGTGTGTGGGGGTGGGGGAAACTTTTAAAAATCTTTCCCCTGCACGGAGAACCCGACCTTTTCTCTGTCGGGTCTCCGTTGTCGTTGGGGCCTAGCACCGTGGAGCGGCCTCCAACCGGAACGACCTGGGGCTCCAGTCGCGGAGCTGCGGACTTACCCACCATCGTGGAGCTGGCCGAGTTCGGAGCGGGAGGAGCGGTGGTGGCGCGCTGCTGCGGCCCGACCCAGGAGATTCGGGGGCTCCAGCCGCCAGCCCGGTGGACGGTGACACCGGGAGCCCGCGGGTCCCTGCTGGGAAAACGCTTTTCGGGGCTTCCGCAACGGCGACTTCTCCCGCCCGAGTTGCAGGGTTGAGGATGACCTGGAGCGGGGCCTTACATCGCCCGGCGCGGCTTTAAATGGCCGCAGGACTTGTTAGCGCCCGCCGGGGGCTCCAACACCAAGACCCGGAGCGCGGCCTTGCATCACCCGGCGCGGCTTTATAATTGCCGCGGGACTTATTTACCATCGCCCGCCAGGGGCTTTGACTCTGACATCGGGAGGAGAACGAGGAGTGCAGGGGAGAGATGAGAGATAAGACTTTGCCTTCCATCACAGTGAGGAGGAGATTCACTGTGATGGATGTTCGTGTAAATTGTGTTGTCTTGGTTCTTCTTCTTGTTTGTATGACTGCAGAAACCAAATTTCGTTTGAACCTCTGGGTTCAAATGACAACAAATAAATTGTATTGTATTGTATTGTACAAGACGTTTTAATGCAATGTTTTAATGCAATAACGTTTTAGTGCAATGTAAAGCCAATGAAGTCCGTGAAGGATAGTCCGAGTATCTCCAATGAGGTAGATAGTAGTTCAGGACCGCTCTCTGGTTGTGGTAGGATGGTTCAGTTGTCTGATAACAGCTGGGAAGAAACTGTCCCTGAATCTGGAGGTGTGCGTTTTCACACTTCTGTATCTTTTACCCGATGGGAGAGAGGAGAAGAGGGAGCAGCCAGGGTGAGACTGGTCCTCGATTATGCTGCTGGCCTTGCCGAGGCAGCGCGAGGTATAAATGGAGATAATGGAAGGGAGGTTTGTTTGTGTGATGGTCTGGGCTGTACCCACAATTCTTTCCAATTTCTTGCGGTCTTGGATGGAGCTTTTCCCAAACTCGAGCCCACGAGGCAACAACCTCGCAGCAGCAACAATTACTTTTGTGTCAGAGGACTAAACGTCCATGTATATCTAACATATAATGCCTGAATAAAGAAACCCTTTATTAGACAATAGACAATAGACAATAGGTGCAGAAGTAGGCCATTCGGCCCTTCGAGCCAGCACCACCATTCAATGTGATCATGGCTGATCATCCCCAATCAGTACCCCGTTCCTGCCTTTTCCCCGTATCCCCTGACTCCGCTATCTTTAAGAGCCCTATCTAGCTCTCTCTTGAAAGCATCCAGATTTCCTGCCTCCACCGCCCTCTGAGGCAGATAATTCCACAGACTCACCACTGTCTGTGAGAAAAAGTGCTTCCTCGTCTCCGTTCTAAATGGCTTATCCCTTATTCTTAAACTGTGGCCCCTGGTTCTGGACTCCCTCAACATCGGGAACATGTTTCCGGCCTCTAGCGTGTCCAAGCCCTTAACAATCTTTATTGTTATATCAAAGTAAATACTTGTTTAAGAAGGAACTGCAGATGCTGGAAAAATCGAAGGTAGACAAAAATACTGGAGAAACTCAGCGGGTGAGGCAGCATCTATGGAGAGAAGGAATAGGTCACGCTTCGGGTCGAGACCCTTCTTTAGACTGAAGAAGCATCACCTATTCCTTCGCTCCATAGATGCTGCCTCACCCGCTGAGTTTCTCCAGCATTTTTGTCTACATTTAAGTAAATACTCGAATCGCTGAGTTGTGGAAGGCCGTGGATTACATGCCGGTAACGTCGATTGGTATTTATGGCCACTGATGGTTAGCATTGAAATGTTAAGGGCCAACAGAACTGTGTGTGTGTTCTGCATTACTCTACGACGATGATTCTATTAAGGGGTGATAAAGTAAGTGGTGGAACGTGTTGTTTATGGATGAAAATGCCAGAGAAATCTGAAGTCTGCAAGGCAAGGAAGATAACGATGGACTTCAGGAAGTGAAGCGGTACACATACACTAGTTTGTATCGACGGTGCCGAAGTAGATAGTTAAAAGGTTTACATTCCTAGGAGTCAATATTACCAACATCTTCTGGAGCTAGATAGGACTCTTAAAGGTAGCGGAGTCAGGGGATATGCGAGAAGGCAGGAACGGGGCACTGATTGGGGATGATCACATTGATGATTGGGGATGATAACATTGTCAATAGACAATAGACAATAGGTGCAGGAGTAGGCTATTCGGCCCTTCGAGCCAGCACCGCCATTCAATGTGATCATGGCTGATCATCCCCAATCAGTTCCCCATTCCTGCCTTCTCCCCATATCCCCTGACTCCGCTATTTTTAAGAGCTCTATCTAGCTCTCTCTTGAAAGCATTGAATGGCAGTACTGGCTCGAAGGGCTGAATGGCCTACTCCTGCACCTATTGACTATTGTCTATTGTCACCAATATTGAAGCAACGACCAATAAAGCCCACTAACTTCCTTAGAAGGCTTTAGGAAGTTCAGCACATCCCCTACAACTCTCACCAACTTCTACAGATGCTCCACAGAAAGCATTTTATCGAGATGCACCATAGCTTGGTTTGGGAACAGCTCCTTCCAAGACCGCAAGAAATTGGAAAGAATTGTGGACACAGCCCAGACCGTCACACAAACCAACCTCCCTTCCATTGACTCCATTTATACCTCACGCTGCCTCGGCAAGGCCAGCAGCATAATCAAGGACCAGTCGCACCCCGGCCACTCCCTCTTCTCCCCTCATCCATCGGGTAAAAGATACAGAAATGTGAAAACGCACACCTCCAGATTCAGGGACAGTTTCTTCACAGCTGTTATCAGGCAACTGAACCATCCTACCATAACCAGAGAGCGGTCCTGAACTACTATCTACCTCATTGGAGACCCTCGGACTATCCTTCACGGACTTCACTGGCTTTACATTGCATTAAAACGTTATTGCATTAAAACATTGCATTAAAACGGCTTGAACACTCTGGAGTTTAGAAGGATGAGAGGGCATCTCATTGAAACATAAAGGATTGTTAAGGGTTTGGACACACTAGAGGCAGGAAACATGTTCCCGATGTTGGGGGAGTCCAGAACCAGGGGCCACAGTTTAAGAATAAGGAGTAAGCCATTTAGAAAGGAGACGAGGAAACACTTTTTCTCACAGAGAGTTGTGAGTCTGTGGAATTCTCTGCCTCAGAGGGCAGTGGAGGCGGGTTCTCTGGATACTTTCAAGAGAGAGCTAGAAAGGGCTCTTAAAGATAGCGGAGTCAGTGGATATGGGGAGAAGGCAGGAACGGGGTACTGATTGGGGATGATCAGCCATGATCACATTGAATGGCGGTGCTGGCTCGAAGGGCCAATTGAACTACTCCTGCACCTATTGCCTATTGTCTATTGTTATTCCCTTATCATGTATCTGTACACGGGACATGTAAATATCACGAGTGTAATCATGTATCGGCTTTCTGCTGACTGGTTAGCAGGCACCAAAAAACTTTTCTCTGTAAACCAAACTAAAAATTATAGAGCGGAACAAGGAAAAAAAAGAAACTCAACAGGTGATGGAGATGAGAAATAAAATGAGATAATGCAGGAGACATTCAGCAGGTTGGGCAGCATCTGTGGAAAGAGAAACAGAGGTTAAATGCCCTGTCCTACTTTCCCGAGTTACTCACGAACTCTCCCGAGTTTTCCCCTTGATTCGAACTCGGGGAATGCCGGGTAATGTCGGTAGCGAGTCCGTAGGAGTCCGTAGATGTTTCGTAGCTTCGTAATGCCAGCCGTAGGTACTCGGGGCATCAGGTAAGTCGGGACGTATTTTCAACATGTTGAAAAATGTCCACGAGTAAAAAAATTAGCCCCGAGTACCTACGAACGGCTATTACCGTAATTCTCTGAGTTCGAATCAAGGGGAAAGCTCGGGAGAGTTTGTGAGTAACTCGGGAACGTGGGACAGGGCCTTAAGTTGAGGAGCCTTCATCGTGTAGAAAAATAGGGAATGGGATTAGGCAGAGTTTGTTGAATGCCGTCCAATTACAGTGCAAGGTCATCATCGATCAGGCCACATGTCAATTATTTACAGATTAATGATTTTTCTATTCCAATTGTTAGATATCATGCCACAAAATACCAAATGTTCATATCAGCTGAAATATGATACCTGGAGTCAGAGCAGCAGCCCCCGTGCATGTTTTGAAAGTACGGTGTTTTTTGATAAAGTACAACTGTGCATTTGTACCTAAATTCTAGGATAGACCCGAGAATGGACTTCCATAGTGGATTTTTCCTTTAACCACATCTCCATCAGGATGTACAGCCACCAAAAATGTTGCAGACGGCCTGGGCGGCCAAGCCAATGGATATTTGTGAGGTGGAAATTGATAGGTTCTTGATTAGTACGGACGTCAAGGGTTATGGGGAGAAGGCAGTGATTGAATAGCGGAGTAGGCCGAATGGCCTAATTCTGCACCTATCACTTATGAACCTACACCACATGCATACCCTGTAACATCACCTAATTCACGACCTCTGCCGAGTTTGCCCTTGACTCATACTCGCAGCATGGTCGTCACAAGGTCGTAGGAGGACGTAGGTAGGTCGTAGGTAGGTCGTGATGCTAGTCATAGGTACTCGTGGCATCAAGTAGGTCGGGGCGTTTTTTCTAGCCTGATAAAAAATGTCCACGAGTAAAAAAGGTCGTGAATTAGGTCGTGAAAGTGGGACAGGCCCTTTAATGATATTAATGACACATATTAGTAAATCAATGAGCCTTACATCTGTTGTAGGTAAATGAATGAACAGGATGTAGTGGCACCAACCGTGGTGAATAAACAGTTGCTCTATTCAGACCTTACATGGTTGTTTGTTCCTCTCTAACATATTGTCATTGCTGCTGCTGCTGCTGCTGCTGCTGCTGCTGAGCGAGGGTGTTGCCTTGAGCTCAGCTACCTGTACACTGATGATCTCCAGGTAGGATCTGCTGAAGTACTAGGTCACTCCCCTTAGCCCATGACGTCACGTGACTGTCCTCATACCTACTGACGAGGGTTCGACCCGTGGTCTGACCATCAGCTGACGCCACAAGGATTATGAGGGATAAGAGGGCGGTGGAGGCAGGATACTTTCAAGAGAGAGCTAGATAGGGCTCTTAAAGATAGCGGAGTCAGGGGATATGGGGAGAAGGCAGGAACGGGGTACTGATTGTGGATGATCAGCCATGATCACATTGAATGGCGGTGCTGGCTCGAAGGGCCGAATGGCCTACTCCTGCACCTATTGTCTATTGTCGAACATTATTTAATTTTGATGACATCAATCCATTTGGGGCAGTTTTTTAAAATCAAAGTGCTTGAGGTAAAAACTCACCAGAAGAAAGACTTTACTGTCAGGCTTGACTTTATGTTTCTCCATATATTTATTCAGGCTGCTGTTTGCATAACTGAACGCAAGAGGAAATCAAAATTAGACTTTCTCACCAATTTAATTCCAAACCAATAAGACAATATTACGTGCACACAATTTGCTACAGAATATACATTTAATTGTATGATTTACAGTGTTTCTCCACACAGTGACATAACCAAAGTATGTGGGAGTGCACAGGACACACTAATGGACAGCCACACACCCTCAGCTGCCTAAGATCACATTAGCCTGCCTTCCCCCAGTCAGTATATGGCCCGGGGGACCAAAGGACAGGAAGAGAAAACAAGATGATGCACAAATGTCTCTTATTTACTGTCATATTCAGTTAGCGTGCAGGTACAGCAGGCAGTGAAGAAAACGAATGGCATGTTGGCCTTCATAACACGAGGAGTTGAGTATAGGAGCAAGGAGGTCCTTCTGCAGTTGTACAGGGCCCTAGTGAGACCACACCTGGAGTATTGTGTGCAGTTTTGGTCTCCTAATTTGAGGAAGGACATTCTTGCTATTGAGGGAGTGCAGCGTAGGTTTACAAGGATAACTCCCGGGATGGCGGGACTGTCATATGCTGAGAGAATGGAGCAGCTGGGCTTGTGCACTCTGGAGTTTAGATGGATGAGAGGATATCTCATTGAAACATATAAGATTATTAAGGGTTTGGACACGCTAGAGGCAGGAAACATGATCCGCATGTTGGGGGAACCCAGAACCAGGGGCCACAGTTTAAGAATAAGGGGTAGAACGGAAGACGAGGAAACCTCTGTGGCAGGGAATTCCATAAATTCACAACTCTCTGGGTGAAAAAGTTTTTTCTCACCTCAGTCTTAAATGACCTCCCCTTTATTCTAAGACTGTGGCCCCTGGTTCTGGACTCGCCCAACATTGGGAACATTTTTCATGCATCTAGCTTGTCCCGTCCTTTTATAATTTTATATGTTTCTATAAGAACCTCCCCCTCATCCTTCTAAACTCCAGTGAATACAAGCCTAGCCTTTTCAATCTTTCCTCATATGACAGTCCCTCCATCCCAGGGATCAATCTCATGAACCTACGCTGCACTGCCTCAATCACAAGGATGTCCTTCCTCGGTGAGCCAAAGGGCCTGTTTCTGCGCTGTATCTCTAAACTAAACTGCATGTTCCCGATGTTGGGGGAGTCCAGAACCAGGGGCCACAGTTTAAGAATAAGGGGTAAGCCATTTAGAACGGAGACGAGGAAACACTTTTTCTCACAGAGAGTGGTGAGTCTGTGGAATTCTCTGACTTAGAGGCTGGTGGAGGCCAGTTCTCTGGATACTTTGAAGAGAGAGCTAGATAGGGCTCTTGACGGTAGCGGAGTCAGGGGATATGGGGAGAAGGCAGGAACGGGATACTAATTGTGGATGATCAGCCATGATCACATTGAATGGCGGTGCTGGCTCGAAGGGCCAAATGGCCTACTCCTGCACCTATTGTCTATTGTCTCTTATTCCAATACAGAGATTCTAATCAAAGCAAATTACGACGACTGCAATATGAACAAAATTAGCAGAACATCCAGAAAGCAAATGTTGTTAAAGAAGTTCCACCTGTGCAGCTGAGTAGACAAAGAAAAAGAGAATGTTTCTTTACAAAACATATTGTTCGGCATGATAGAGAAGTGTTCAATTCTGTATTCACTGCACTCTGTTGAGCTGTGCTCCGTTGAGGGCAAATTCCTTATAGCACTTGGTTGATTGAAAGATACAGCTTCGAAACGGCCCCTTCGGCCCACCGGGTCCACGCCGACCATCAATCACCTGTTCACACTGATCCTATGTTATCCCACTTTCTCATCCACTCCCTGCACACTAGGCGAAATGTACAGAGGTCAATTGACCTGCAAACCCGCACGTTCTCTGGGATGTGGGAAGAAACCGGAGGACCAGGAGGAAACCCACAATAGGGTGGATAGGGTGAGCTCTTTTAAATATCTGGGAGTCCACATCTCTGAGGATATGACATGGACATCACACACTGCAGCACTCGTGAGTAAGGCAAAGCAGCGCCTTTACCACCTCAAGCAATTGAGGAAATTCAGAGTGTCTCCGAGGATCTTCCAGTGCTTCTACTCAACGGCTGTGGAAAGCATCTTGTCTGGAAATGTTACCATCTGGCTTGTGAATTGCTCTGCCCAGGACAAGAAGGCTCTGCAGAGAGTAGTGCGTTCGGCCGAACGCACTATGGGAACTTCACTCGCCCCTCTCCAGGAACTATACATCAGAAGGTGTAATTCCAGAGCCAATAAGATCATGGGAGACCCCTTCCACCCCTGCAACGGACTGTTCCAGCTGCTACGGTCAGGCAAACGCCTCCGTTGCCATGCGGTGAGAACGGAGAGGTTGAGAAGGAGTTTCTTCCCGGAGGCCATTAGGACTGTAGACTCCAATCTCACCAGGGACTAACTTTACTGGACCACTCTACTGCTTTTTTTTTTTAAATTGCTGTTTTTTTCCTTTTTTCTTCCTCCCACAAAATGTAATATGTAAAAGAATATGTGATTCTGTTCCATTCTGTTTGTAGTTTGTTTGTTTGTTTGTTTGTCTTTTTGCACAAAGTCCACGAGCATTGCCACTTTTCATTTCACTGCACATCTCGTATGTGTATGTGACGAATAAACTTGACTTGACTTGACACGGTCGCAAGGAGAAGGTGCAAGCAGCACACAGACAGCACCGGAGGTCAGGATCAAACATGGCTCTGTGAGTGAGTCTCTGTGACTACAATCCAAATGATCATAAGTACAACACAAGAACAAAGTAAGAACGGCACGGTGGCGCAGCGGTAGAGTTGCTGCCTCACAGCGTCAGAGACCCAGGTTCAATTTTGCCTACGGGAGATGTCTGTACGGAGGGAGACAAAAGTGCTGGAGAAACGCAGCGGGTGCAACAGCATCTATGGAGCGAAGGAAATAGGCAACGTTTTGGGCCGAAACCCTTCTTCAGACTGATATAGGGTTGGGGGGGGGGGGGGGGGGGGGGGGGTTGGTGGGGGGAGGGGGGTGAAGAAAGGAAAAAGGAAGAGGAAGAACCCAAGGGTTGAGGGAGAGCTGAGAAGGGGAGGAGACAGCAAGGGCTACTGGAAATTGGAGAATTCAATGTTTATGCCGCTAGGGTGCAGACTGCCCAAGCGGAGTTTGTCCCTTCTCCTTGTGACTGCGTGGGGTTTCTCCGGGGGCTCCGGTTTCCTCCCGCGCTCCAAAGACATGCAGGTTTGTAGGTTGATTGGCTTAGGTAAAATTGGAAATTGTCCCTCGAGCATGTGGGATCGTGCTGGTGAACGGGGATCGTGGACTCGGTGGGGACGTAGGACCTGTTTCTTCACTGTGTCTCTAAACCACACAAAACTAAACTGCAAACCCGTCCACACATTGAACAGCTGCCATCCCCCGCTGCTGGCCACTGTGGAGTTGGAAACATGGTGAGAATCTTTGCCCTCCACTGCCGTTCCCCCAGCTACAAATTACTGGCGACCCTGTGCAGAGAACCCGCTGTGAGGGGGAGTATTGATCGCTCCGTGTTGCCCTGATGCTACGCTCTCTTTCATCTTGCACCATCTGTGTTTTTAGTTTAGAGGTACAGAGCTGAAACAATAGACAATAGGTGCAGGAGTAGGCCATTTGGCCCATCGAGCCAGCACCGTCATTCAATGTCATCATGGCTGATCATCCACAATCAGTACCCCGTACCTACCATCTCCCCATATCCCCTGACCCCGCTATTTTTAAGTCCTATCTAGCTCTCTCTTGAAAGCATCCAGAGAACATGCCTCCACCGCCCTCTGAGGCAGAGAATTCCACAGACTCACCACTCTCTGTGAGAAAAAGTGTTTCCTCATCTCCGTTCTCAATGGCTTACTCCTTATTCTTAAACTGTGGCCCCTGGTTCTGGACTCCCCCAACATCAGGAACATGTTTCCTGCCTCTAGTGTGTCCAAGCCCTTAACAATCTTATATGTTTCAATGAGATACCCTCTCATCCTTCTAAACTCCAGAGTGTACAAGCCCAGCTGCTCCATTCTCTCAGCATATGACAGTCCCACCATCCCGCGAATTAACCTTGTAAACCTACGCTGCACTCCCTCAAAAAGCAAGAATGTCCTTCCTCAAATTAGGGGACCAAAACTGCACACAATACTCCAGGTGTGGTCTCACTAGGGCTCTGTACAACTGCAGAAGGACCTCTTTGCTCCTATATTCGATTCCTCTTGTTATAAAGGCCAACATGCCATTCGCTTTCTTCACTGCCTGCTGTACCTGCATGCTTTCAAAGACTGATGTACAAGAACCCCCAGATCCCATTGTACTTCCCCTTTTTCCAACTTGACACCATTTAGATAGCAATCTGCCTTCCTGTTTTTGCTACCAAAGTGGATAACCTCACATTTATCCGCCTTAAACTTCATCTGCCATGCATCTGCCCATTCCCCCAACCTGTCCAAGTCACCTTGCATTCTCATAGCATCCTCCTCACTGCCACCCAGCTTTGTGTCATCTGCAAATTTGAAAATTCGCAAAACGCGTGCAAGTGGGACTTGGGTAGCTGGGACATTGTTGGCCGGTGTGGGCGAGTTGGGCCGAAGGGCCTGTTTCCACACTGTATCACTCTATGACTCTACAAAAACCAACCAGAAAGAGCAACTGCGAACGTTCAGAACTTACGTTGTTCTCCTGAAGTCTTTCTGCAGGGTTGGATATTCAGGCATTTTGCGGATATCTTCCCAATCTTTATCTGGCAAAATAAAAACAGGTTTTGTGCAACATGTTACAATATCACATGCATATATCTATAATCTTAATGTTACAGCATTAAAAAATGGCACCATTGGCCTCTTCACTTCCTCTAATGTTTACAGATTCTGTGACAGTCCATGGCCAAGTCAATAATACTTTTGCTAAAGATAGACACAAAGTACCGGAGTAACTCAGCGGGACAGGCAGCATCTCTGGAGAAAAAAAGATAGGCGATGTTTCGGGTCGAAACCCTTCTTCAGATATACTTTTCTTATTCTTGATAAATGAAAGTAAGCATGCAGGTACAGCAGCCAGTGAAGAAAGCGAATGGCATGTTGGCCTTCATGACAAGAGGAGTTGAGTATAGGAGCAAAGAGGTCCTTCTGCAGTTGCACAGGGCCCTAGTGAGACCACACCTGGAGTATTGTGTGCAGTTTTAGTCCCCTAATTTGAGGAAGGACATTCCTGCTATTGAGGGAGTGCAGCGTAGGTTTACAAGGTTAATCCCCTGGACGACGGGACTGTCATATGCTGAAAGAATGGAGCGGCTGGGCTTGTACACTCTGGAGTTTAGAAGGATGAGAGGGCATCTTATTGAAACATATAAGATTATTAAAGGTTTGGACACGCTAGGGGCAGGAAACATGTTACCAATGTTGGGGGAGTCCAGAACCAGGGGCCACAGTTTACGAATAAGGGTAAACCATTTAGAACGGTGACGAGGAAACACTTTTCCACACAGAGAGTTGTGAGTGTGTGGAATTCTCTGCCTCGGACCACGGTGGAGGCAGGTTCTCTGGATGCTTTCAAGAGAGAGCTAGATAGGGCTCTTAAAGGTAGCGGAGTCAGGGGATATGGGGAGAAGGCAGGAACAGGGTACTGATTGGGGATGATCAGCCATGATCACATTGAATGGCGGTGCTGGCTCGAAGGGCCGAATGGCCTACTCCTGCATCTATTGACTATTGTCTATAATAAGTAAAACCGCTTGAAATAAATCATGGGGGGGGGGGGGGGGGGAGTGCAAAGTAATTCCTGCACTAATTCTCATTTTAGATTTTATTGAAGGACACTTGTTCGCCTGAGATGGCTGGCAGCTACAACACTGATAAACTGGATCTCTTATCCTGGGCCCTGAGTTTATGGTGGCTCTAGATCTGCCACTCTGTGAGCAGGATTTAGCCTAGTAGACACAACTAGATTCTCACAGTCCATATGTCCATGTTGGTCCTTAGTGAATGGGATGCTGCAGTCATTTAAAAAGTGGCAATATGTTGCGCGGAACTGCAGATGCTGGTTTACATCGAAGATAAAGACACAACATGCTGGAGTAACTCAGCGGGACGGGCAGCATCTCTGGAGAGAAGGAATGGGTGGCATTACGGGTCGAGACCCTTCTTCAGACTGAGAGTCAGGGGAGGGATATGGAAGGATGAGGTGTGAAAACGACAGATCAAAGCAGACGATGTTCACGGAAATGTAGAATGGTTCAGTGTTGGCTGAGGAGATTCAAGATTCAAGAGAGTTTATTGTCATGTGTCCCTGATAGGACAATGAAATTCTTGCTTTGCTTCAGCACAACAGAACATAGTAGGCATGACTACAGAACAGATCAGTGTGTCCATATACCGTTATATAAATATATACACACATCAATAAATAAAGAGATAAGGTGCAAATAAACAGATAATGGGTTATTAATGTTCAGAGTTTTGTCTGAGTCAAGTTTAGTAACCTGATGGCTGTGGGGAAGTAGCTATTCCTGAACCTGGTTGTTGCAGTCTTCAGGCTCCTGTACCTTCTACCTGAAGGTAGCGGGGAGATGAGTGTGTGGCCGGGATGGTGTGGGTCCTTGATGATACTGCCAGCCTTTTTGAGGCAGCGACTTCGATAGATCCCCTCGATGGAAGGGAGGTCAGAGCCGATGATGGACTGGGCAGTGTTTACTACTTTTTGTAGTCTTTTCCTCTCCAGAGAAGGTGACAACGAGGGATACAATCAGTAAAAGTAATCAGGAGGACAGTGAAACTAGTCGGAGAGCTGGGAGTGGGGTAGGGACGGAGAGAGAGGGAAAGCAAGGGTTACTTGAGGTTAGAGAAGTCAATGTTCATACCGCTGAGGTGTAACCTACACAAGCGAAATATAAGATGCTGTTCCTCCAATTTGCGTTGGGCCTCACTCTAACAATGGAGGAGGCCCAGGACAGAAAGGTTTAGTGTTGGAATGAGAGGGGGAGCTGATGTGTTTAGCAAACGGGAGATCTCCCAGAGGCTGGCCTCGTGTTACTGGAATAAAAAGAACTATAAAAAGACAAAGGTTCAAAGGTTCTTTATTAGTCACATACACCATAGGTGTAGTGAAATGTGTGTTGCCATTGCAGCACATAAAAAAAGAATACAACATAACAATAATAAAGAAATTTAAACATAAAAAACATCCCCCCACAATGGTTCCCATTATGAGGGAAGGCACAAAGTCCAGTCCCCATCCCCATGTCCACCCATAGTCGGGCCTATTGAGGCCTCCGCAGTCGTCTTTACGGAGGCCCGATGTTCCAGGCCGTTCTCGCCGGATGATGGTGCTCCGGCGTCGGGAGAATCCTCACAGCGGCTTTGGAAACCTGGAACAGCCATACCCATACAGGACGGTGCCTCCCCGCTGGGTTACTCCAGACACAGAGTGCTGGAGTAACCCAGCGGTTCAGGCAGCATCTCTGGAGAACAAGATAAGTGACGTTTCAGGTCCTATCCATTTTCTCCAGAGATGCCGCCTGACGCGCTGAGTACTTTCAAAACTTTGCGTCTTTTTTTGGTGAGCCAGCACCTGCGGTTCCTTGTGTCGCCATTCAAATAACAATAGTTTGAAAATAGTTTATTCACAACTAGCTTTTAATTCAGAGAAATGGAGAGCCCTTCATTGGGAGTTGGGACATTTTCAGTGTGTGACTAATAGTTATTTTCACTTGCTGATAACGAGTCTGACAATGGGCCGACTGTGGGCAGGAATGGGAGTGAACCCTTCTCCCACTGGCCTTGGTATTTTCCAGATACCATTATTGCAATCATACTGTTACAATGAGCTGCAGGAATGTTTTAATTGAATTCTCGTTCACAAGGTCCGGTTGATAACAGGATTGTTTTATTATAATCTGTAAGCATTGCCCTGTATTCATGCTGAGAGTAAAACAGTGCGAGCTTCCACTTGGTGAGGCTGCGTTTAGAGTATTGTGTTCAATAGACAATAGACAATAGGTGCAGGAGTAGGCCATTTAGCCCTTCGAGCCAGCACCGCCATTCAATATAATCATGGCTGATCATCCCCAATCAGTACCCTGTTCCTGCCTTCTCCCCATATCCCCTGACTTCTCTATTTTTAAGAGCCCTATCTAGCTCTCTCTTGAAAGTATCCAGAGAACCTGCCTCCACCACCCTCTGAGGCAGAGAATTCCACAGACTCACCACTCTCTGTGAGAAAAAGTGTTTCCACGTCTCCATTCTAAATGGCTTACTCCTTATTCATAAACTGTGGCCCCGGTTCTGGACTCCCCCAACATCGGCAACATGTTTCCTGCCTTTAGCGTGTCCAAGCCCTTAACAATCTTATATGTTTCAATGAGAACCCTCTCATCCTTCTAAACTCCAGAGTGTACAAGCCCAGCCGCTCCATTCTCTCAGCATATGACAGTCCCGCCATCCCAGGAATCAACCTTGTAAACCTACGCTGCACTCCCTCAATAGCAATAGTAGTCACATGTTTATACAGAGTTGCAGCAATGATGTTTAATACAAATCAATCCCAGGCTGTACCCATTCAAAGTATTCTTCTCACTGATACAATACACTTTTCATCTTGTGGCTCTATCTATCACAAACTGTTGATCACAAACTTTGAAACAGGAACTTGGTCAAAAAGCCCAACATTTACAATTCCGTCTTAGCAATGTAATCTTCGATGTCAGCCAGAAGGCTTCTGTTTACAGAAGCTACCACCTTCCCAGGAAATACATCCTTTCTCACTATTGTAAATGGTATTCTACTTGGGAAGAACAGGGTGCACTATCAGAGCAGTTTGAATGCTGGCCTCCAGTTTCCTGATTCCCACATCTTTGCAACTTCAGCTTATTTCAAAACCCAAAAAGGTTAAGCTCCACTCAAGCTAATCTTCTACTTAATCAATTCTAATGATCAAATATTTCACTATTCACTGGGATATTATCACTTTCATCTTCACCCCCTTTCTCACTGTGCCTGCACTCGCACCAATGAATATCCTCACACTGACAATGGAGGAGGCCCAGGTCAGGGTGGGAATGGGAAGGGGCATTAAAATAGTTAGCAACCGAGAGCTCTAGTAGACCTGTGCGTATCAATTTAGGGGACAGTATAGTAACCTTAATTAATGCACCAGATGACATTACACAGTACATCAGCAAACTGACCTGCAGGAAAGCCCATAACGCTGAAGATACGATCCAACTGATCGTGGTGAAAAGGGTTACTCGTTTTGATATCTTCCTGCCGACAATGGAAAATGGGTTCCGATGTTAACAGTTCTGCAAAAATGCACCCAATGGCCCAAATATCTACAATAAAAAGACAGGAAATGAAATAAAGCAAAGAATATCGTTGTTGAATTCATTGTAAATGACACATGCTGCTCATTGTTATTAGTCATAGTCATACAGCATGGAAACAGGCCCTTCAGCCCAACTAGAGAGGAGTGCTGAACTACTATCTACCCCATTGATGACCCTTGGACTATCTTTGATCAGACTTTACCTTGCACTGAACGTTATTCCCTTAACATGTTTCTATACGTTGTGAATGACTAGAGTGTAATCATGTATTGTCTTCCTGCTGACTGGTTAGCACGCAAAAAAGTGTTTCACTGTACCTCGGTACACGTGACGATAAACTGAACCGAACAGAATTTTCTCACACCGATCGATGGATTAGTTTAGTTTAGTTGAGTTTAGTTTATTGTCACGTGTACTGAGGTACAGTGAAAAGCTTCTGTTGCGTGCTAACCACCCAGCGGAAAGACAATACATGATTACAATCGAGCTGTTTACAATGTACATAAAGGGATAAAGGGAATAACATTTACTGCAAGATAAAGTCCAGTAAAGTCCGATTAAAGACAGTCCGAGAGTCTACAATGGCGCCAATATCATTTAGGTGCCCAATCCATTATATAGGAAATAACAAGTCAATAGTCAATTGTCAATAGTGAGATTTATTCGTCACATGCACAATGAAGTGCAGTGAAATTAATTTGCCAGCAGCAGCGGTACAATAAAACAAACACACAGTCCTTCTGCAGTTGTACAGAGCCCTAGTGAGACCACACCTGGAGTATTGTGTGCAGTTTTGGTTCCCTAATTTGAGGAAGGACATTCTTGCTATTGAGGGAGTGCAGCGTAGGTTTACAAGGTTAATTCCCGGGATGGCGGGACAGTCATATGCTGAGAGAATGGAGCTGAGCTTGTACACTCTGGAGTTTAGAAGGATGAGAGGGGTTCACATTGAAACATATAAGATTGTTAAGGGTTTGGACACGCTGGAGGCAGGAAACATGTTCCCAATGTTGGGCGAGTCCAGAACCAGGGGCCACAGTTTAAGAATAAGGAGTAAGCCATTTAGAACGGTGACGAGGAAACACTTTTTCTCACAGAGAGTGGTGAGTCTGTGGAATTCTCTGCCTCAGAGGGCGGTGGAGGCCGGTTCTCTGGATGCTTTCAAGAGCGAACTCGATAGGGTTCTTAAAAATAGCGGAGTCAGGGGATATGGGGAGAAGGCAGGAACGGGGTACTGATTGGGGATGATCAGCCATGATCACATTGAATGGCGGTGATGGATTGAAGGGCCGAATGGCCTACTCCTGCACCTATTGTCTATTACACAATAAATATTTAACATAAACATCCACCACAGCATTCATCACTGTGGTGGAAAGCACAAAGTTTAGTCAGTCCTCCTCCATTTTCCCCCATGGTCGGGATCACAACCCTCCGCAGTCGCCGCTGCGGGCTTCCAGATGTACAGACAAGTCCTGAATCGGCGCTTCCCTACCGGAGACCGCGGCTTCAAGATGGTGCAGGCCGCAGGCTGTCGGTCGAAGATCTAAAGACCCCGCCGCGCCGCAGTTAGAAGCACCGCAGACCGCAGCTTCAAAAGATGTTGTAGGCCGCGGGCCGGCAGTCGGAGCTCTTCTCCTCCGGGGTCCCCAACGAGGGATCCCAGCTCCGGACGGCACACCAGCTGGAGCCCCGCAGACCGCGGCTTCAGGCTGCTGGGGGCCAGCGTTCGGAGCGCTCCCTTCTGGCGACCCCCGGCGAGGGTTCGTCCGCTCCACGATGAAAAAGTCCACGCTGCACCTGCTGCTGAAGCCCCGGGCCCGTCTCCGGGAAAGGCCGCATCGATTCTTTGTGTTAGGCCGTGCGGGAGGCGACATGGAAAATGTCGCCTCTCCGTGGAGGAGGCGACCAAAGCGGTTCCCACTTACCCCCCCCACACAAGACACACTGAGAAACATCAAAAACACACATTGGGACATACTAAAAAAACAAAAAAAGTAGAAAATGACTAACACGCTGCGGGCAGGGCAGCCAGCTCGCAGCGCCTCCACCGAGTTTAGTTTAGTTTAGAGACACAGTGCGGAAACAGGTCATTCGGCCCACCGAGTCCGCGCCGACCAGCTTTCCCTGCACACTATCCCTCGCCGGGGGTCACCGGGGAAGAGCTCCGACCGCTGGCCTGCGGCCTACAACATCTGGAAGCCGCGGTCTCCGGTAAGGAGGTGGCCGATTTGGGAGCTCCGGGCCGGGGTGTGCTCGACCTGTCCCGACGTCGGCGTCCGACCATCACGACCAGACGGCTCCAACATCGACCAGAGGCCGTCCATAGCGGCGACTTATGGAGGGTCAGGGCACCGACCGCGGAGATCTTGATTACTCTGTTACCATATCCTCGCCCACCACATCTTAATGGACAAGTGACAATAGGTGCAGGAGTAGGCCATTCGGCCCTTCGAGCCAGCATCACCATCCAATGTGATCATAGCTGATCATCCCCAATCAGTACCCCGTTCCTGCCTTCTCCCCATATTCCCTGACTCCGCTATCTTTAAGAGCTCTATCTGGCTCTCTCTTGAAAGTATCCAGAGAACCGGCCTCCACCGCCCTCTGAGGCAGAGAATTCCACAGACTCACCACTCTCTGTGTGAAAAAGTTTTTCTTCATCTACGTTCTAAATGGCCTATCCCTAATTCTTAAACTGTGGCCCCTTTGTCCATGATTACATGTATTTGCTGGCAAAAATCTGCTGGTAGTGTTTAAGAGGTTTTCGGACAGGCACATGGAAATGCAGAGAATTGGAGGCTGTGGATCACGTGCAGGCAGAGGAGATTAATTTAATTTTGCATCATCTTTGGTATGGATGGTCATAAGGTCATGTCATAAGTAATAGGAGCAGAATTTGGCCATTCGGCCCATCAAGTCTACTCCGCCATTCAATCAAGGCTGTGCTATCTCTCCCTCCTAACCCCATGCTCCTGCCTTCTCCCCATAACCCCTGACACCCGTACTAATCAAGAATCTATCTACCTCTGCCTTAAAAATATCCATTGACTACCTTTCTCCTCATCTCCTTCCCAAAAAGTGTCCTTTAATTCTGAGGCTGTGAGCTCTAGCCCCAGACTTTCCCATGAATGGAAACATCCTCTCCACATCGTAACATTCCGTACAGACAGCACCCATAGTCATGATCGAACCTGGGTCTCTGGCACTGTAAAGCAACAACTCTACTGCTGCGCCACCGTGCCATCCCAAGCTGCTTGTCTGATGGGATAACACGTTTGGTGTGGGCTGAAGGGCCTCTTCTTGCGCTGTAGGGTCTGTTCTGTTCTGTTTCAGGAACACAGGAGATGGGAAGTCGAGGAGTGTGGGAAACAACACCGGTGTTTAGTTTAGTTTGGAGACCCAGCGTGGAATCAGACCCTGTCTTTGGAATGTGGGAGGAAACCAGAGCACCCGGAGAAAACCCACGCAGGTCATGGGGAGAACAATAGACAATAGACAACAGGTGCAGGAGTAGGCCATTTGGCCCTTCGAGCCAGCACCGCCATTCAATGTGATCATGGCTGATCATCCCCAATCAGTACCCCGTTCCTGCCTTCTCCCCATATCCCTTGACTCCGCTATCTTTAAGAGCCCTATCTAGCTCTCTCTTGAAAGCTTGAAGGGTCACAGTTTAAGGATAAGGGGGAAATCTTTTAGGACCGAGATGAGGAAAACATTTTTCACACAGAGAGTGGTGAATCTCTGGAATTCTCTGCCACAGAAGGTAGTTGAGGCCAGTTCATTGGCTATATTTAAGAGGGAGTTAGATGTGGCCCTTGTGGCTAAAGGGATCAGGGGGTATGGAGAGAAGGCAGGTACAGGATACTGAGTTGGATGATCAGCCATGATCATATTGAATGGCGGTGCAGGCTCGAAGGGCCGAATGGCCTACTCCTGCACCTATTTTCTATGTCTATTCAGAGATCCTGCCTCCACCGCCCTCTGAGGCAGAGAATTCCACAGACTCACCACTCTCTGTGAGAAAAAGTGTTTCCTCGTCTCCATTTTAAATGGCTTACTCCTTATCTGGGACGACAGATGGCACAATGGGCTAAGTGTTCGGCTGGCAACCGGAAGGTAGCCGGTTCGAATCCCGCTTGGAGTGCATACTGTCGTTGTGTCCTTGGGCAAGACACTTTACCCACCTTTGCCTGTGTGTGAATGTGTGTGAGTGATTGGTGGTGGTCGGAGGGGCCGTAGGCGCAGATTGGCAGCCACGCTTCCGTCAGTCTGCCCCAGGGCAGCTGTGGCTACAGAAGTAGCTTACCACCACTGAGTGTGACTGAGGAGTGAATGAATAATGCGATGTAAAGCGCCTTGAGTATTAGAAAGGCGCTATATAAATCCCATCCATTATTATTATTATTATTATTCTTAAACTGTGGTCCCTGGTTCTGGACTCTCCCAACATCGAGAACATGTTTCCTGCCTCTAGCGTGTCCAAGCCCTTAACAATCATATGTTTCAATAAGATACCCTCTCTTCCTTCTAAACTCCAGAGTGATACCAACTGCTGAGAGACAGCATCCGTAGTGGCGATGGAAGCGGGGTCTCTGGTGCTGTGAGGCAGCAACTCTACCGCTGCGCCACTCAATGAGAAAGGAAGTGGGGAAACAGTCCCATTGAGTCACAGGAGTGCAGGGACAGACTCTCTGCAAGTTTCAAGGAGACAGGAACCAAAATTCCTATGAGTTTAGGCAGATAATGGGGGTAAAAAATAGCTCCAGTGGATATAACGGGAGCATGAAATAGAGCCCTTGTGATTTTAAAAGAAGCATGGTCAAAGTATCGTGGCGAGTAAAAGAAGCATTGTCATTGAATTTAGAAGTAGCGAGGCAAACAGGATAGCAGTGAACCTAAAAGGAGCATGAGGAACAGAGGAGCAGTCAAAATGTAGAAACAAGGAGTCACAGCACTTGAAACAAGCGTTTGCTTCAAACACAGAGCCAGAGGATTCAAGACGTTCCTTCAGGATAAGTAAATCAGCATGTAATGTGGTACTGACGCTATTGTAAGTACACGCTCTCTGTTTGCTGGGCGAGTTGAATAAACAGAGGCACGGCATGCCTCCTCAGTCCCATGGAGTGCACAATCCATGTCATGTGGGAGCTGCAGGATATGTCAGGGACAAGCAGAGGGCAGGATGTGTGGACAATGGGTGCCGGCTTTTGCTGAAAGCATTGCCACACATGCAGGAAGCTAGGCGTCAGGAGGTGGCTACCAGCAACAGATGCAAAGGGTGCGTCAGTCACAGTGGCGCAGGGGAGCGGCACGGTGGCACAATGGTATAGTCGCTGCCTCACAGCACCCGCGACCAGGGTTCCATCCCGACTACGGGTGCTGTCTGTACGCAGTTTATAACAAGAGGAATCGAATATAGGAGCAAAGAGATCCTTCTGCAGTTGTACAGAGCCCTAGTGAGACCACACCTGGAGTATTGTGAACAGTTTTGGTCCCCTAATTTGAGGAAGGACATTCTTGCTATTGAGGGAGTGTAGCGTAGGTTTACAAGGTTAATTACCAGGATGGCGGGACTGTCATATGCTGAGAGAATGGAGCAGCTGGGCTTGTACACTCTGGAGTTTAGAAGGATGAGAGGAGATCTCATTGAAACATATAAGATTGTTAAGGGTTTGGACACGCTAGAGGCAGGAAACATGTTCCCGGTGTTGGGGGAGTCCAGAACCTGGGGCCACAGTTTAAGAATAAGGAGTAAGCCATTTAGAACGGAGACGAGGAAACACTTTTTCCCGCAGAGAGTGGTGAGTCTGTGGAATTCTCTGCCTCAGAGGGCAGTGGAGGCAGGTTCTCTGGATGCTTTCAAGAGAGAGCTAGATAGGGCTCTTAAAAATAGCGGAGTCAGGGGGTATGGGGAGAAGGTACACAAAAATGCTGGAGAAACTCAGCGGGTTCAGCAGCATCTATGGAGCGAAGGAAATAGGCAACGTTTCGGGCCGAAACCCTTCTTCAGACTGATGGGGGGGGGGGGGGGGGGGGGGGGCGGGGAGAAGAAAGGAAAAAGGATGAGGAGGAGCCCGAGGGCTGGGGGATGGGAGGAGACAGCCCGAGGGCCGAGGAAGGGGAGGAGACAGCAAGGGCCAACAAAATTGGGAGAATTAGGAGGTTACGAAACTGTCTCCAGAGAGAGGAGAACTTCTTCAAAGTAGGCATACCTTGAGGAGATTTCGCAGTGGAGTACCTTTGTGTACCTTCGATTTTCCTGCATCTGCAGTTCCTTCTTAAAAACGATATGGGGAGAAGGCAGGAATGGGGCACTGATCGGGGATGATCAGCCATGAATGGCGGTGCTGGCTCGAAGGGCCGAATGGACTATTCCTGCACCTATTGTCTATTGTACCTTCTCCTGCGTGGGTTTTCTCCGGGATCTTCAGTTTCCTCCCACACTTCAAAGACGTATGTTTGTAGGTTAATTTAGTTTAGTTTAGTTTAGACATACAGTTTAGACATACAGTGCGGAAACAGGCCCTTCAGCCCACCGGGTCCGCGCCGACCAGCGATCCCCGCACACTAACACTATCCTACACCGACTAGGGACAATTTTTACATTTACCAAGTCAATTAACCTACAAACCTGTAGGTCTTTGGAGTGTGGGAGGAAACCAAAGATCTCGGAGCAAACCCACGCAGATCACGGGGAGATCGAACCCGGGTCTCTGGCGCTGCATTCGCTGTAAGGCAGCAACTCTACCGCTGCACCACCGTGACCGGCTTGGTGTAAATGCAAATAAATAGTCCCTAGAAGCGTTAATGTGCGGGGATCGCTGGTCGGCGCGGTGTTTCCACGCTGTATCTCCAAACCAAACTAAACAATTGCCCATCCATTGGCACTGCTTCACAGGCACTGCACTGGTTCATTTTTAAGGTAGAACATTTCCTCCCACACACCAAGGACGTACAGGTTTGTAGGTTAATCGGCTTTGGTAAGAATTGTAATTGTCCCTAGTGTGTAGGATAGTACTAATGTGTGGGGATCGCTGGTCGGTGCGGACACGGTGGGCCGAAGGGCGTGTTTCATTGCTGCATCTCTGAAGTAAACTAAAGGATGATCTCCAGACCAACAGAGAATGATACTTCTCACTCTCTGTTTCTTTCTCATAGAGAGATAAGAATAAGGAGTAAGCCATTTAGATCGGAGATGAGGAAACACTTTTTCTCACAGAGAGTGGTGACTCTGTGGAATTCTCTGCCTCAGAGGGCGGTGGAGGCGGGTTCTCTGGATGCTTTCAAGAGAGAGCTAGATAGGGCTCTTAAAAATAGCGGAGTCAGGGAATATGGGGAGAAGGCAGGAACGGGGTACTGATTGGGGATGATCAGCCATGATCACATTGAATGGTGGTGCTGGCTCGAAGGGCCTGAATGGCCTACTCCTGCACCTATTGTCCATTGATAGATGTTAGTTCAGGAAATGCTCAAGGTGAATTAGATTCTAACCCATGTTTGGTTCAGAGTGCTGTTTGGTTTAGTTTAGTTTAGAGATACAGCACAGAAACAGGCCCTTCGGCCCACCGAGTCCACCCTGACCAGCAAGCCACGCACATCCGACACACAATTTACAATTTGTACTGAAGCCAATTAACCTACAAACCTGTACGATTTTGGAGTGTGGGAGAAAACCGGAGCACCCGGAGAAAACCCACACAGGTCACAGGGAGAAGGTACAAACTCCGTACAGACAGCACCCGTGGTTAAGATGGAACTGGGGAGTGATGGAAATGGGTTTTAGGAACTGGGGGTGCTCTAAGGTCCGTGAGGCTGAGGTTGGGAAGGAAGGAGGGGGGGGGGTGGAATTTTTTATGTGAGGTCATGCCCATGTAAGTACAAGAATGCATAACTTGTTTGTGTATTTATAATATAGTTTATTGTGAGTAGTAGTAGAGCTAATAGACTTGATGTTTCAATCCGTGTAATAAGTCGGCACTCTTGCTATTTGCAGTGGGATTGGAGTGGTGAAAGGTCGGGTAGGTACGTCATCGGGGTCACCCTCCTTCTTTGACGTTTCATTGATAAGCCCACAACATCTCCAGAGGGCTCAACGGTGATACCTGGCGTCCCAGTTACACCCCCCTCAATTCCATACCCTCCTGTATTCATCTTGCAGCCCAATTGTTGTCTCCCTTTTGATCCAAATCCAATTGCTGCTTTTTTTCTGCAGAATTTGATGATGATTTGATTGCTTGTTGGAGGGAGCGACACCTCACCCCCATTTTCTTTAATAGCCTGGTCATAGATGTAGCAACAAATCGTGTATTATGTCAGCTGCTTTCTTGTATCTCTCTCTCTCTCTGTTTCCATTACAAAATGTCCCGTAATGGTATATGGCCTGTTTCTGTGCTGTATCTCTAAACTAAACTAAACCAAACAGCGCTCTGAACCAAACATGGGTTAGAATCTAATAGTAAGATTAAACGAGAACTTACCAGTTTGAAGTTTGATCTGTATTTTATGAGGAGTTACGATGAGGGATTACGTGAAGAACCCGCTCAGTGCGCAGGCGCGGCATACTTCCAAGCAGCGGTGTGGAATCACAGATAGACACAGTTATTTTGAAGTAAACATAGTAAAGATAAGGAGACATCAATTTATTAGTTTGATCCATATAATGAGGGTGGGAGCGGAGGGCACGTAATCCCTCATCGTAACTCCTCATAAATACAGATCAAACTTCAAACTGGTAAATTCTCGTTTAATCTTACTATTTTACTTCGGAGTCACGTGAGTGACTACGTGAAGATTTCAAAGCTCTGTGATTTCAAACCGTGTAACAGTTTCATTTCACTCACTGCCGAAGTTCTTGAGGGAGGAAGTGTTATCGTAATGAACCAATGAGTCTATTTGTAGAAAAACACAATGGTATTTTTTAAACAATAACAACAAAGAATTAAGTTGCTCCCCTGGGCTTAAATTAAATATTTGCAGTTCGTAAATCTTTACTGCAAATAAACCAGGTTTTGCCAACGGCTTATTATAAAATTTCTGAACGGTCTTTTCCCTTCCCACCATCCTGCTGTAGCCAGGATGTGGTGTATAGGCATGTCCATTTTTTAGCCGTCGACATGGATGCTGCCCTGGTGGAATAAAATTTGTACATGTTAGTGTTTATCCCAGCAGTTTCTAGCACCTGCTTGAGCCATCTCGCAATGGTTTGGCTCGTACCCCACCATAAGGTTTTTGTGACTGACCCACAAGGCTTTTCATCTCCCTCGAATATTCTGGTTGTGTCTATGTAGGATAGTAGGTAGGTCATGGCACATAACCGTGGTTCTGGTGGGTAAGCCACGACTGGATTAGGTGTTCCTGGTCTGCTCTGTTTGACCAGTCGCTGGATAACGACAGATCTGGTTGGAGCTGTGATCATGTTGTCCAGTCGCAATAGGTGTAGTGACTGGACCCTCTGAGCGGATACAAGTGCCATCAACCTAAGCGTCTTTAGTGTAGCTTGCTCGAGGCCGGGGGATCTGGCTGGTGGCCATTCCCTGAGATATGTCAGGACCACACTGATATCCCAAATATGGGTATACCTGGGCTTAGGGCTTGATATTGTAAATGCCCATCATCAGTTTTACCACCAGTGGATGGGATCCCATCGCCTGTTGTCCTGCCGCTGGTTTGAGATAAGCAGAAAGAGCTCTCTGCGCTGTGTTGATGGCACTGTAGCTGATCCCTACATCGTGGTGTAGATGGCCAGGAACTCCAGTATGTTGGTGGCTGTAGCTGTTGCGTATGTTGTCCATGTTTCCTGGCAGTACTTCTCCCTTTTTTGATGCTGGTTAAGTACTGCCTCTTGGTGGATGTTCGAAGGGATGCCGACATGGTGGTGATGGTTTGTTTGGACAATCCCAGTTCCAGGTAAGGTCTGTTCAAACTTGCAACCCTGGCGTTTAATTTTCTCATGGCATGGGTGTTTAGCTTACCTGGTAGGTAAGTAGCTGATAGCCAAATATGTCTTTCGACATACCATTGTCAAATCATGTTGACCAATTTGTCGCATGATAATGATTTTATGCCACCCATATGGTTAATATAAGCCATCACCGTAGTATTTATCAATTTGTAACCGAACATGCAAGTGTTGCATATTAGATACATATGCTTTTAAACCATAAAAGGCGCCCAACATCTCTAGATAGTTAATGCCCAGTGTAAGTAGTAATGATGACTCTAGTTTAGTCCATCTACCATTTGTGCTGGATATGGAGTTGGTCGCTCCCCAGCCTTGAGCACTGGCATCTGTTTGAATAACTAAAGTAGGGTTAGTGATAAAGATAGGGCTGAAACTATGCCAAACGTTTTCTGCCCACCACTGTAGCTCTGATATTGCTTCAGTGGGTAAGTTCATGACACGATCATAGTGACCTGTATGTCGTTTTATTGCACGTACCTTTGCTCTCTGTAAAATTTTTTGATAGTGCAAAGGTCCGAATTGTGTAGCCGGAAATGCTGCTACCATTTCCCCAATTACTCTTGCTACTTGTCGAATAGTTGGTCGCTCGTTGACCATTAATTTGTTGCATGATTGTGCTAATTCAACCATTTTTGCCTTTGGCAAGGTAACAGTCATATGGACTGAGTTAATTGTGAAGCCCAGGTAGTCCATGGTAGTGGATGGCTTCAACTTAGATTTATCTGGATGTAGGACGAACCCGAGTTTCGAGGAGCTGTTTTGTAGCTGATACTGCTGCCACAGCCAATTCCATCGTTTTCCCTACTATGAGAATATCCTCCAGATATGCCATGACAATATGTTTTTGTTTTCTTAGTATTGCCATGGCTGGGTTCAATATTTTGGTGAATAATCTTGGGCTGAAGTTCGCCCATAGAGCAATGCTTTGTACCATCCAGATAAATTTTAGGTATCTGCGATGATCCTTGTATATGGGTACTAGATAGTAAGCATCTTTAAGATAAATGCTTGCCATGAAGTGTCCTTTGGAATTCAGTTGTTTGGCAGTAACATATGTCTCCATTTTGAAATGTATATACTTAACAAATTTGTTTAGTGATGTTAAGTCAATGATGATGCGACAGACACCATCTTTTTTGGTTTTAGTGAATATATTCGATACAATTTGCAAAGGTTCATGTTTGGTCTTTTAGATGACCCCCTTTGTGATAAGTCTCACCAGTTCAGCTTGTCCCTCACGTTTCTCTTTGACGGAGGGAGAAATACCCTTTGGGGCCATTGTTGAACTGGCGGCGTTTTTTCTGACATGAATTGTATTTTATATCCTGTAATGTTGTTGAGTATATACTTGTCACTCGTGACCATACCCCATGCTTCTTTAAACAAGTGTAATCTCCCCCCTGTTAATAAAGCACCCTTATTCTCTATATGCTGGTAGGGACCAGACCCACCTACCTCCATGGTTATTGGCGATTCTGTTTCTTCATTTTCCTGAAGATTTTGTTCTGACGTGCTGGCGATGTTGGCGGGAGGCGCATTTTCCAGAGGGTCCGCTGCGGGCCCTGATCTGAAAGATCTTTGGGGATAATGTGCGGACCCCAAGCGTTCACCAGTCCCATATTGCGGACGTCGACTGGTGGATGCCGTGGGGTGCTGCCACTTGGGTATCGGAGGTCTTGGTTTGCTCGTCCCGGGGCCTGCCCTCATTAGGCCGAAGGTTTTTGATGCTTCCTGCATCTCCTTCAGTTGTTATTGAAATCTTTCCCAAATGGCAGCGCGTCCGTCTCCGCAGCTGGGGCTTTACACAAGCCAGCAAATTTGGGATTGAGGGCAGGTCTTATGTTTCCCTCCTTCTCAAATTGTGTGGTACACATTAATGCCAGCACATCCTGCTGGCAGGTATCCATCTCCGTGGTCTCCACGGAACGAGCAAAGGCTGTGATGGCTGACGTCAGGAGCCTTAGGATCCGCTGTAGTTTGAGTTCTTGGGTCTGGATGTGTGACCCACATACCCCCAGATTTGGCTGTTGACACTTTTTACTTTGAGGGCCTCACCGTTTTCTGGTGCTGTGTTGTTTCAGCACCTCAGCGAGCACCTTTTCCAGTAATGGTTGATGCTGGCCGCCATTCTTGGTTCCAGCGGTGCTCCAGCCCGTGGGGTTGCTACAAGCGGTCCATCACACCCAACAGCTCTTCATGTTCCTGCACCCCTGGCATACTCCCGAATTCGTCCGCCTGCCCCTGTTCCAGACCAGCCCAGCCCTGGTCACCAATGCTAGCCTCCAGTAATGAGGGAGCAGAGGGCAGTGCATGAAGCACTGTGGAGGGGGTGCCTGACCTCCCTCCGCGAGATCGCTCTTTCTGCGCATCTCGCTGGAGCTGCTCCAATTGCTGTTGGATGCAGCTCAGGCGGCTGTCTCTCCTCCATTTAGGTTGAGACATGTCCCCGTCCGACGAATCGGACGCCACCGGCCGGATGCCTGTTCGGATGGCTAGACATCCAGCCCGCAGTTCAGGCACTAGCGGGACTGGGCTCGGCGTGGTGATGGGGATAGCGGGGCGCCCGGTTATTGTTCCTACCGCCTGTTGCTGCCCCCCCTGCAATGGAACACTCCTCCGCTGGAGTCGAGCGGGGGACAGGTTCTTCTGGAGCTTTTGTGCCTTGCTGTAGCGAGAGCGCCCCTCAAGCAGCGCGTCTCGCAGGCATTTGCTCCGTGAGCCGCTCCAGCGGCTCAGGCGGCTCTCTCTCCCCCCGTGCGGGAGGAGAGACGTCCCGTCCGACATCGGGAAACACCTGCCGGATGCCTCTCGAGTGGCTATGCGTCCAGCCCGCTGCTTCAGGTACTAGCGGGCTGGCCTCGGCACGGTGTCGGGGAATTACGGAACACCGGGTCGCTCCTACCGCCGTTGTTGCCCCCCTCCCCAACGGGAAAACGGGGGACAGTTTTGTTCCAGAGCCTTTTTCTCTGCCTGTAAAAACACAAGCAGAAAAAGGCTCACCTGTAAAGAAAACCCGACCTCAGGATACTCACCTGACGGTCCGGTTCATGCTGTAACGAGAGTGCCTAGCTCCCGTTGCAAGCCGCTGTTGCACTGCTGGCGTAATGCCGCGCCTGCGCACTGAGCGGGTTCTTCACGTAGTCACTCACGTGACTCCGAAGTAAAATTCACCTTGAGCATTTCCTGAACTAACATCTATCATCGTAATGGCACCAACTAGACAGGATTTTGAAGACCGCCAGCAGGATTATTGGTGCTCCACTCCATTTCCTGCTGGACATATACAGGAAGAGATGTATCAGCAGAGCCATCTCCATCATCAAAGACCCCTACCACCCATCGCATCACATATTCTGCATCCTGCCATCTGTGAAGAGGTACAGGAGCATTAGCTGCAAAACCAGCAGGATGCTCCTCAGCTTCTTCCCGCAGGCTATAAGACTGATAAACGGACTTTGCCCCCTGCCAAAGTATCGCGCACCAACCACCAACCTGGACACACTGCAGCAGAGCCACTGTCGTGCCGCTGCCGATCGGAACGCCTGTTGATGTTTAGTAGAGAGTAGAGTGTTTAATTTGTTCATGATATATGTATTTTTATTTCTATTTATTTTTTACTGCTCACTGAATGGACACTGGTTGAGCAACGTTTTTTTGTTTCCTCTGGGTATGTGAGTACTCAGGAAAATGACAATAAAGATATACTATAATCTCCATTTTTTTCTGTCACCTCTTTCTTTCTGCATGCCATTTCTTCAGCACACCTTCTGTCCTGATCAGTTTGAAGTCTTGTGCGTTGTGGTACATGCATAAATTCATGCCACTGACGCTTCTTTCACATTCTGCTGTTGATACTGGAATTGTATTTTCAGCCGCTAGCAGCGGCTGAAAATCTGCAGAATCTATCTTCCCTTTAGATTCCTTGAATTGTCTGCAGGCTCTGACACAAAGCCGACCATTTAAGCCAAGTTGTTCTGCCATTTCTTCTATATCATTATCCCCAAAGGTAAAAAGTGAATCTTCTGGAATATTGTTAATATCTAAATATTTCTAATGGTTAATAAACTTTTTACATTTATCATTGAATCATAGACTGCGCAAATCATGTACAAAGCAAGAAATAATTTACTTCCAAGAAATATACAAAAGCTGTTTATGGAAAGACAGGGTGGGTATAATTTGAGAGGGGAACATAATTTAAAAAAAACTCAATGTCAGAACAACTCTTAAAAGTATGTGCATAGCAATCAGTGGTGTGAATTTGTGGAATGGTCTGGAACAGGAGATAAAACTTAGCACAAGCATAATTCTGTTTAAAAAGATGTACAAAAACACTTTTTTTAAAGGATATTGGGATGAGGATAGGTGATTGTGAGTGGGATATTTGTTATACTGATTGTATTGGGAAGGGTGATTATAGGGTGATGGGTTGTATATATGACTAAGATACTGTATAGTATATTTTCTTTTTTCTTTTTCTCTCTCTTTTGTATGGCTTTGTAAATATTTGATTAGTGTATAAATGTAAATAATTTGGTGTACATATGGCTGCTGGTGTACATATGGTGTACATATAGCTGCTAAATTTGTATAAGATAATTATAATCAGTTGAATAAGGGGTGGGAATTAATAAGCTTTGGCTTCTTCCTGCTCCTTTTCGTTCAGATACGATTTCATTTATTTATAGATATTGTTTATGACACTTTATAAATATTCTTGTAACCGATGGTATTAGAAGAGACTGGGAACAAGAACTAGCTATAAAAAATTCAAAAGAGAGCTGGGATAAACACTTACTATATGTGCATAAATGCTCGATCAACGTACGACATACTCTAATTCAATTCAAAACATTACATAGGCTATATTATTCAAAAACTAAAATAAATAAACTTTTCCCCAATGTCTCACCCACTTGTGATAAATGTCAGTCACAAGAAGCTACCATAGCGCACTCTTTTGTTTTTTGTATAAAAATCCAAAAATTCTGGAACTAAATATTTGAAATCTTCACAAAATTAATTAAAATAAAACTTGTACCAAAAGCAGAATGGATCATTTTTGGAATATCGGAAGGTAACCCCGAACTAAACGTGTTTCAAAAGAACTTACTTAATTACGGGCTAATAATGGGAAAAAAGCTTATACTCAAATTCTGGAAAAACGCTCCAATACCAACAATAAAAATGTGGATTTCAAACATGTTCGAAACATTACACCTGTAAGAGATGAGACTCCTCCTAGCAGGCAAAGTAGACCACTTCCAAAAGACGTGGTCTGAATTTATGGAACTATTACAAGCATAAGGTGCAATAGTAATTTAAAAAATAAATGGTACCAGGATCTGGTAACGGGTGGTAAAAAAACAAAACAAAAAAAAAACACGGTTGGTATATCCTTTTTTGCGGAGTTTTGTGTTATAATAGAGCGATTGTTTCTCCTTTTTTTTCTTTTCTTTCTAGGGTCTTATTTCCTTTCTTTACTTCCTTCTCTAACTTCTTCTCTAAGGGGCTTTCTATTCCCAACACTTTCCTGCACCTTCACGACTCTTGCTCACTTTCCTTACTTCTTTTATTTCTACCTTTTTTAAAGCTCGGAAAACGAAGTGGTACAACAAATGTAATAAGATATATGTCATGTGTATTACTGTAATTTACTGTACTTCTAATTAAAAAATAAAAAATAAAAAATAAAAATAAATAAAATAAATATTCTTGTTTTGTTTTTTGTATGCTGTTTCACACTTGCTTTTTATTCTTTTATTCTGTTCGAAATGTTTTCTATGTTCTATGTAATAAAGAATTAAATAAATAAATAGATTCAAGCAGCCTGGATTTCATATTATTGACCAAACTCTTCAAAAACTGTTGTCTATGTATAGTAGGTACTTTACCAGCTCTCAAATGGATTCCATTAAATATCATCAGGATTGTTGTTTTCTCCACTTGAGTACAACATTGCCCTGGCTTCTCTATTTGACATTCAAGAACTTGATAGTTGGTTTAATTTCCTCATGTGCTTTATTAAGTGTACAATTTCCGTTCTGCAGTTCAAGTGACAGTTCAGACAACTTTAGCAATCAATAAGCCCAAATTATTTACGAAAGCTGATGATTCTAATACTTGTTCTCAGCCCGTCGTACTTTGCTCCCTCTGCACTAGATCTTGAAGCATCACAGCTTGCTTGTCCAAAATGCTCCCAAATAGCTTTATAAGACGGCCACATTGCCTTTACAGTTCGGTAAGACGAAGCAACCCATCTCACACTGAAAACACGACCAATTTTCAACAGTGAAGAGTCTCAGCGCATGCAGTTAACTCATCCTGATTCTTAGGAGACCTATAATATAAGGAATACAATTTGTCACAAAATATCTGAAAATGATTCAAACCTGCAACTTCACTTATAGCATCACCTACACTGAGTTCAAGCCTGTGACTGGCTATTGTTTTGCTAAATAAAACCACCCACAATAAATATTCACCACCCACGATTTAGGCTGGAAAAAACTATTGGTACTACTTATTTAATTTCTCCCCATCCATTCTAATTTAACTGAAACACTTAATCTGAAAATACAGTTTCTTATTGGGGGGCAAATATAGAAAAAGTAATGCTCTTGGAGACAGCTGGCTGATTGGACGGGAGGAGACCGATTTGTTGATTGGACGGGAATTTTAAGGGAAGCTTGTCGGTGATTGGACGCAACCCCCTTAGAGACAGCGGTTGGTTGGCCGCCAAGTAATCGGGCACAAATAATTGACAAATAGGAAAACAAAAAAATCGGAATTCCGATTTAAATCTGATATAAGGTACATAGGGTGGGTATCGATTAATTCTAGACAACAGATTTAAAAAAAATCTAACCCCATTAAATCACTTAGGGTGTATTATGATATGTTCTACAGTATGAAGTGTACAGGCAAAACTTGCACTTCCAGAGTGGTTCATCGTGTAGTTTCTTCAGCGGACCCACGGATTTATTTTAAGAGCAAAACATAAAGTGCTGGAGAACTCAGCAGGTCAGGCCGGATCTATCGAGGGTCCGAAGAAGGGTCTCGACCAAAAATGTCACCTGTTCCTTCTCTCCAGAGATGCTGCCTGACCCGCTGAGTTACCCCAGCGAAAGACAGAGAGACACTGCAAGAGAGGGGGAGAGGGAGAGAGGGAAGGAAGGAGAGAGCGAAAGACAGAGAGACACATCGAGAGAGGGAGAGAGGGAGGGAAGGAGAGAGCGAAAGAGAGAGACACAGGGAGAAAGGTCGAGGGAGAGAGGGCAAGGGCAAGGACGAGGACGAGAGGGAGAGAAAGCGAGAGAATAATAAAACAACGTGGAATAATAAAATAACGTGACTACGTGCACACCAGAAGAAGCCCGTGATCGGTGTCCGGAGCAATGACAGTGAGTTTATTAAATTCCCCTATCAATTTTATTCAAAGGAACGCGGTGTCATTAACACATGGTCAAAACACAATTACATTTACTGAGGAATGTGGATCGATGTATTGATGACACATTGCATAACTACGTGTTAACTACTGGCTGTTAACAAGTGCTAACAGTGGCAGTTAACAAATCGTTTTCATCTCATGGCCGGTGCAGCGGTGACTCGTTGTAACGATTATCCAAGGTCTTTTAAAAAAAAATCCGAATTTAACAACTCTGACTCCCTTCTTGCACAGAAATTGGACATAAACTAGAAACTGAAAAGTTGGGGAACGCCGACCCCCTCCGTACCCCCGATTTCCATCACTGATCCTGGGTCTCTGACGCAGCAACTCTACCGCTGCGCCACCGCGCCACTGCTGGGGAAGAAGGATTCTCTGGGGCGTGAAACCTGGGTCAAGACCGCAGCACTGAGGGTGGCTCAGCAGTTCAGAGAGAGCTGAAGAGAACAACAGTTAGAAGGAATTCTACAGCTATGATTACAGATGTGAATCCAAGATGATATGGTGCCTCCTTGGTAAAGGATTAACCTGTTCCGTGCCACCCCCGAGTATATTCGAGTCATGACCAAACGTTGGCAGGGAACAGGTTAAGGTTATGATAGAACACAGAACAAAGCGGCACACGAACAGGTCCTTCTGCCGACAATGTCCATGGCAACCATGGTGCTAATCTCCTCTGCCTGTATGTAATTCCTTGCATGTCCACGTTCCTATCTAAAAACTATGTAGCGATGTTACAAAACCTACCTTCAGCGGCGCTGCAGTTCTGCCACTGGCCGTGTGCGCGGCTTTGGCGCCTTTGAGGGGGGGTGGGCGAGATTAAAATGCCGTTTTCTCCTGCCTGTCCGAGATATAGTATTGGAGTGATGGGGAAAGCAAGGCATGTTTTGAATGAGAGAGCACTGTATATTCTGTACAGCTCACTTGTGTTACCGTATTTAAATTACTGTGTGGAAGTATGGGGCAACACCTACAAAACCACCTTACAATCACTAAGCACACTACAAAAAAGAGCTAGTCGTATAGTAAACAATGTAGGATATCATGAACACACCAATATACTGTATTTAAAATTACACACCTTAAAGATTAAGGATGTGGTAGAATTTAAGACTGCACAAATAATTTATAAAGCAAAAAATAAACTGCTACCTGTAAACATACAAAAACTGTTCAAAGACAGAGAGGGGGGTTATAACTTTAGAGGGAAACTAAACTTGAATCAGCATTATGCTCGGACCAATTTAAAAAGTATGTGTATTTCCATTTGTGGGGTGGTTTTGTGGAATGGTCTTGACGAAACGATTAAACAAAGTATGAATATAATGCAATTTAAAAAAATGTACAAAAGATATATCTTTGAAAAGTACAGTAATGAGGAAGGAGAATGTAAATCTCACAGATGTTAATGGTGCTTGTTCTTCTTGTTCTTTACTTTTTTTGTTCTTTTTTTCTTAATAGCTTGATTGGAGTAGTTTTATTTGAATTGTCTGTTTAGTTTATTTTATTGAATTTTGCATTTGTTAATGGTGAAGAATGGGGGGTAGGACTTGACAAGCATAGGCTTCTTCCTATCCCTTTTCGAACGAGTCTAATGTGTATTATGTTGAAATTGGCTTTTGATTTTTTTAATTTATGTATGTACATATATGTTATGTATGTGAATGTGTGTGAATGTGTGTGAATGTGTGTGAATGTGTGCGAGTGATTGGTGGTGGTCGGAGGGGCCGTAGGCGCAGATTGGCAGCCACGCTTCCGTCAGTCTGCCCCAGGGCAGCTGTGGCTACAGAAGTAGCTTACCACCACCGAGTGTGACTGAGGAGTGAATGAATAATGCGATGTAAAGCGCCTTGAGTATTCTAGAAAGGCGCTATATAAATCCCATCCATTATTATTATTATGTATATGTGTATGTTTGTATATGTGTATATGTTTGTATATGTGTATATGTATGTATGTATATATGTACATGTATATGTATGTATGTGTGTATGTATTTATGTATATATATATGTATATATATAATTTTCCTTTTATTTATTCATTTTCATCTTTTCTTTTCTTCTTTTTTTTTTAATCGTTCGAAATAAAAGATATCATTCATTCATTCATTCATTCATATGTCGCGGGACAATTTAATCGCAGGAGTAAAATAAAAAAGTTGTTTCTAACGCCGTCAACGCCTACAACGGGACGGATCTCACGTAAGGGACAAAACATAATGTAAGTCGTGTATTTTACACATAAACTTGCTTCTTAGGATGACTTTAATCCAAATTTAATTGGCGAAAATGTGATTTGAGCCCTATACGAACCGGCAATGTTTTTCTGCCGATATGGGGTTTAAATTCGCCGCATCCACAATGTTCCAATCGATCGCGTTCCACAAAAACCCACTCACAAGATGATTTAAATGCCCATTAATTTACAGAATTAAACATTAAATTCCTTCCATTTGGCCTATAAAGTCATGACAATAAGATTTAAAAATCATGTTATATTGTGAATTCTTGTGTGAATGTTATTTGGACACTTAGGCTATTTAAAAATGTTAACCTTTTCTTAAGAAATGGATAGATGTTTAGATCTAGTAATTGAATTTTGTAATTAGCTACAATTAGGTAACTAACTAATTATATGCTTTAATTTCAGGTCATCCACGTAAGATTGTTTCATATTTGTTTCAGAATGCTTCAATCTATAATCACTGTAAATGTATTCCAGTTCTCTTAATTTTTAAGAAAGTTATGGGCTTTTGACTGTCCTTGATCACAGCTTTTGTGTTAAGTCAATGGAAAAGCAATAGGGAACAAGATGCTAATTTCCGAGTATCAAAATGGCCATAACTTTTTTAATACTGAAGATATGAAAGTGAATTAGGTGTCAAATTAAACTTCTTTTTATGCTTTATCTGATGGGATAAATTACAGACTTGATTTTTTTAATCTCAAAATGTTGTAACATTGCCACACTATGGTACCTGGTTCCACCACCACCCCCGGCAGCGCGTTCCAGGCACTCTGTGTGGAAAAACATGCCCCTGCACATCTTCTTCTGGATGAGCAGCTACTCGGCGGCAGGAGAGTGAACGGACTGCGGTTAAATCATCAGCGGAAGAAATAGAAAGTGTGTGAACATAGAACAAGGTGTATGAACACAAGACAGCATGGGCACGGGCCATTCGGCCCTCTATGTTGGTGCCAAACAGGATGCCAGGTTAGACTGATCTCATCTACCCGTACATGACTCATAGCCCTCCATTCCCTGCATATCCCGGTGCTTATCCAAAAGCCCCAAACTCCAATATCTTATCCACTTCCATCACCACCCCTGGCAGCACATTCCAGACCACCGCCACTCTCTTTGTAAAAGACATCTCCATTAAACATTTCCCCCTCACAATGTACAACGGCACCCTCTAGTGTTGGACGTTTCCAATTTGGGAAAAGGTTCTGACTGTCTACCCCATCGATGCCTCTCATAATTTTATATATTTCCATCGTCTCCTCTCAACCTCTGATGTTCCAGAGAAAGCATCCAAATCGATTCAACCTCTCCCTGTAGCTGAACCCCTCTAATCTAGGCAGCGTTCAAAACACAAAAAGCTGGAGTAACTCAGCGAGTCAGACAGGAATGAGATGCTGTCTGACCCGCTGAGTTACTCCAGCTTGTAGTGCTTATCTTCAGTTTAAACCAGCATCTGCAGATCCTTCTGGTAAACCTCTTCTGCACCCTCTCTGAAGCCTTTGGACGGAATCAAATGCACAAATAGAGCTAGACACACTTACAGCCCTGTCCCACTGTACGAGTTCATTCAAGAGCTCTCCCAAGTTTAAAAAAAATCAAACTCATGGAAGCACGTAGAATAGAAACATAGACAATAGGTGCAGGAGTAGGCCATTCGGCCCTTCGAGCCTGCACCGCCATTCGATATGATCATGGCTGATCATCCAACTCAGTATCCCATCCCTGCCTTCTCTCCATACCCCCTGATCCCTTTAGCCACAAGGGCCACATCTAACTCCCTCTTAAATATAGCCAATGAACTGGCCTCAACTACCTTCTGTGGCAGAGAATTCCACAGATTCACCACTCTCTGTGTAAAAAATGATTTTCTCATCTCGGTCCTAAAAGACTTCCCTCTTATCCTTAAACTGTGACCCCTAGTTCTGGACTTCCCCAACATCGGGAATAATCTTCCTGCATCTAGCCTGTCCAACCCCTTAAGAATTTTGTAAGTTTCTATAAGATCCCCCCTCAATCTTCTAAATTCTAGCGAGTACAAGCCGAGTCTATCCAGTCTTTCTTCATATGAAAGTCCTGCCATCCCAGGAATCAGTCTGGTGAACCTTCTCTGCACTCTAGCATGTACGTAGCAGGTACGTCGGAGCTCGGGGACGTCTCTTAGCGGCACGTAACGCTAACGGCAGGTACTCGCGAAACGCGGTAAGCTCGGGAAGACTCATGAAGATTTTTCAACATGTTGAAAAATGTCCAGGAGAGCCCCGAGCACCTACGAGCGGCCTTTACCGTAAATCTCCGAGTTCGAATCAGGGCAAACTCGGGAGAACTCTTGAATGAACTCGTTCAGTGGAACAAGGCTATTACAGTGCAGCCACGCAAATCCAACAAACACACTCGGCATGGTTGGTGAACTGCAGCCGCACGTCAACAAATGGGATTACAATGTTATGTTGTTGTGGCAATTGCAAAGAATGGTTAAAATTAGGCAGGGATATAATTTATTGTTAGATACAAAGTGTTCAAGCAAGATAACAGAGACAGAAGGGGCAGTGGCAGCATAAACTGAGGAGAATAATGCAGCATTGGAGAGATTTGCGGAAATGACAATGTACAGAGTCTGTGGAGGAAGCGGTCTTTGTTTATTGTGCAGGGTGTGGATAACATTCTATTTTTTTTATTACATTTTCCACATAAATTTATTATGCCATTTCTTCGAAGATCATATCAAAAATTTAATTGGTTCCGGTTGGCGGCGCGACTCACTGTTGCAGCGGCCCTGGCAGCCTGCCTGTCTTTGTTATTTTTTTGTCTAGTAAAATGTAGTTGTTGTGTTTTATTATACTGTTTTTAACTGTGTTTATGTGGGGGGCGGGAGGGGAGGGGGGGGGGAGGGGAGGGGGAAACTTTAAAAAATCTCTTCACTGCACGGGAGACCCGTGGGAATGTTTTTTGTTTGTATGGCTATAGAAACAGAGTTTCATTTGAGCCTCCCTGAGGTTCAAATGACAATAAATATTGTATTGTATTGTAAATATTTTAACAGTAATTTTAAGTAAATTTTCCCATTTATATAATTTGGGCAATTTTTGCTTTCTTTTATACATTGAATAAGTTATTTGCAAATTAGTATTTATAATACTTGAAGAACTTGAATACTTGTATACTGAAGAAGGGTCTCAGCCCGAAACGTCACCTATTCCTTTTGTCCAAAGATACTGTCTGACTCACTGAGTTACTCCAGCATTTTGTGTCTATCTTTATAAAATATAATATGTATGTACTCAAAACAGTGGTTCGATCTTATACATGATGAGGTTTAGTGACTGCAAAGTGCTGGTGGAACTCAGGGATCAGGCAGCATCTGTGGAGGGGAAAAAAGGTGTGGGAAGGAACTGCAGATGCTGGTTTACACCGAAGATAGACACAAAGATCTTCCAGCTTCGGACAATAGCTAAAATAAAACAATTCCTCCAGTTTGGCGACCTCGAAAAGATCATCCACACATTCGTCTCCTCTGCCTCGATTACTGCAACTCCCTTTACACTGGCATCAGCCAATCTTCCCTGTCCCGCCTGCAACTGGTCCAAAACGCCGCAGCGAGACTCCTGATAGGCACCCGAAAAAGGGACCACATCACCCCGATCCTGGCCTCTCTCCACTGGCTCCCTGTGCGGTTCTGAATAAATTTCAAGATCCTTCTTTATGTTTACAAAGCCCTTAACGGGCTTGCCCCCACCTACATCAAAAGTCTGCTTACCCACCACACCACCTCCAGGTCCCTCAGATCGGCCGACTTGGGGTTACTGGCCATCCCGTGGTCTAGGCATAAGCTCAGGGGCGACCGTGCCTTTGCGGTTGCAGCTCCTAGACTGTGGAACAGCATCCCTCTTCCCATCAGAACTGCCCCCTCCATCGACTCCTTTAAGTCGAGACTTAAAACTCATCTTTACTCTCAAGCCTTTCTTGACATCCTGTGAGGGTGGGCTATATGTGTGTATTTATGTATGTACTTAGTCTATGAACCAATGTTGTATAACGTTAGTACCTCCACCAATGTAAAGCACTTTGACCAACGAGAGTTGTTTTTTAAATGTGCTATAGAAATAAAGGTGACTTGACTTGACAAAAAGCTGGAGTAACTCAGCGGGACAGACAGCATCTCTGGGGAGAAGAAATGGGTGATGTTTCAAGTGGAGATCCTTCTTCAAAGATGCTGTCTGTCCCGCTGAGTCACTCCAGCATTTTATGTCTATGGACAGAATCTATATTTGTACAGATAACACTACCAACGGGTCGGAAGGATGTTGAGCATTTGCAGGAAAATGACAGAGATTGCAAAAACTGTAAGACTATTAATAATGAAGAACTTCAATTATCCAAATTGGAAGTTGGAGGGGGGGGTGGGGGGGGGGTGCTGGAGTAGGGTACAATTTAGAAGATTGAGGGAGGATCTTATAGAAACTTACAAAATTCTTAAGGGGTTGCACAGGCTAGATGCAGGAAGATTGTTCCCGACGTTGGGGAAGTCCAGAGCAAGGGGTCACAGTTTAAGGATAAGGGGGAAATCTTTTAGGACCGAGATGAGAAAAACATTTTTCACACAGAGAGTGGTGAATCTGTGGAATTCTCTGCCACAGAAGGTAGTTGAGGCCAGTTCATTGGCTATATTTAAGAGGGAGTTAGATGTGGCCCTTGTGGCTAAAGGGATCAGGGGGTATGGAAAGAAGGCAGGTACAGGATACTGAGTTGGATGATCAGCCATGATCATATTGAATGGCGGTGCAGGCTCGAAGGGCCGAATGGCCTACTCCTGCACCTATTGTCTATGTTTCTATGTTGAGTGTAACTTCATCCAATCCCAAACTAAGCTTTCAACCCTGATTCTGTTAAACCAATTTACCTTTTCAAATATTCAATAAATGGAGACCATATTCTAACAAAACATTCTGGTTTGTCAATGAAGACAAGTCTCATTTTTTCCAAGTGCAAGTTCTCAGTCATTTCCGTAATCCACATTTTAATTGAGGGGGCTGCTGTTTTTTTCCAAAATGTTAGTATTAATTTTTTCGCAGTTATTAGACAAACCTGCTTTTATTCCGATTCAGATTAATCCTTGTCATATATACCAGGGTGCTATGAAATTCCCCGTTCACTCGAAGCTCCCATAGTAAACAATATACATACAGTGTTGATAGAGAGCAGTGCTGAACTACTATCTACCTCTTTGGTGACCTTGATCGGACTTTGCTGGCTTTACCATGCACTAAAGGTTATTCCCTTATCATGTATCTATACACTGTGAATGGCTCGATTGTAATCATGTATTGTCTTTCCGCTGACTGGGTAGCACACAAAAGCTTTTCACTGTACCTTGGAACACGTGACTATAAACTAAACGGAACTGAACGGACCTGAACTGAGATATGCAAGAAATAGTGGAAAACGGCAGAATGTTGTGAGTTTGTATTTGATACAAATAGTACAGAACACCATTACAGTAACAATAATGGAATAACCAAATGAGGTCGTGAACAGTAAGAGTACGTGGCAGCATCTCCAGGACTGGAGTATCCGACAGGTTCAAATAAATACACCATAGAACAGTACAGCACAAGAACAGGCCCTTCAGCCCACAATGTCCATGCAGAACAGGATGCCAAGACCAACTCTTATCTACCTGTACATAACCCATATCCCTCCATTCCCTGCATATCCATGTGCCTATCCAAAAGCCTCTTAATCACCACTGTCATATCTGCCTCCACCGCCACCCCTAGCAGCACGTTCCAGGCACCCTGTGTAAAACAAACTTGCCCCGCACACCTCCTTTAAACTTTCCCCCTCTCACTTTATAGCTATGCCCTCTAGTATTTGATATTTCAAACCAGGGACAAAATATTTAAACTGTTTACTCTATCTATGCCTCTCATCATTTTATGTACATATGCTCACAATGTTCTACCAACAACTGAAAGAATTCTCTGCCTCAGAAGGCAGTGGAGCCCAATTCTCTGGATGCTTTCAAGAGAGAGTTAGATAGAGTTCTTAAAGATAGCGGAGTCAGGGGATATGGGGAGAAGGCAGGAACGGGGTACTGATTGTGGATGATCAGCCATGATCACATTTGAATGGCGGTGCTGGCTCGAAGGGCCGAATGGCCCACTCCTGCACCTATTGTCTATTACTTTTCTGTGGATTGTCACCTTGTCGTGGTGGAGAAGCTTGTGTGGACCTGAGATCCTGAGAGCGATGCCGTCTGGAGCTATGCTCCTGGTAGGGCCACCCATGGCGGTAAGGTCAAGGGGGAGGTCTCTGACAAAGAGCAATCCAACCAAGACCTCAACGGTGGAACAGGCGGAGGACGATGGCTGACCTTAGTGGAGCGTTACAACGGCTGGGAAGGCGGCTGAAGGCTGCGGCAGAAAAGGGTCTCCGGTCGTCTTGGACTCCATGCCACTGGATCCTGACCCAGATCTGTCAAGGACCGTGGGGTGGCTGTCTGTGCACCAGTCTCCCCACGTTAAACAAAGTCACGCACAGGGGTCCTCCATATAGGGAATAGCCCCCTGGAGACACCCATGGACAGCCATGACCGAAGGGGGCCTAAGAAGATTGTCTATTGTCTATAATTATTATTTATTCCACTTTTGGAAATGGTTGAAGTTGAAATGCCGGACAGAACATGAAGAAAACACTCTATTCTTGTTGATGTACTGCTGTTATATCATTGAAACCCATCAGCCAAAGTGTAAAGAACATTCAGAATCTTTATTAAAAAACAAAGACTGTTGTTCATCTTAGGTCATCCCTTAATATTTATGTATTTGAGTCCTCAAGCTATGCAACATGGAAACGGGCCCTTTGACCCAACGTCCATGCCTGCATTTGGCTCATCCCACATTATTAATCAAATGAAGGGGAGGTCATTGATCAGTATTTTAATTTTCACCATCAATATATTCCTATCAACCATTTTCGAACTCTCCATCAATGCATAAGAGTTTTATTGAACAAAATTGAGCCATTAGACTTATGGGAGACCCCTTCCAACCCTGCAACGGACTGTTCCAGCTGCTACATTCAGGCAAACGCCTCCGTTGCCATGCTGTGAGAACGGAGAGGTTGAGAAGGAGTCTCTTCCCAGAGTCCATTCGGACTGTAAACTCCTATCTCACCAGGGACTAACTTTACTGAACCTTTTTCCTTCCGCCCACTATATTTAATATGTAAAAGAATATGTGATTCTGTTCCATTCTGTTTGTAGTTTGTTTGGTTGTTTGTTTGTTTGTCTTTTTGCACAAAGTCCGCGAGCATTGCCACTTTTCATTTCACTGCACATCTCGTATGTGTATGTGACGAATAAACTTGACTTGAGGGAAATCGCCCTTATTTCCTTCAGTTATGGTGAAACACCTTTGAACCCTGCCATCAGCTGATATGGTAGCGGTATTCCCATAGTACTATCAGACAGCAAGTTACAGGATTTTGATATCTATATAATTAAAAGTCTCATCTTGACCACTTCCTGTCTGCGCTGTATATTGATTTTAGAAAAAAACGCTACCATATATCGCTATGATTTTTTGGCCATCTTACTCACAGTCCTCCTCCGCTGAACAGGCCCCGAGGATTTTTCCCTTCGATGTAAAATAAAAACATTATGAGTGTTTAAAAAACCTTGAGATCCTCTCGCCTGTCAATCACTGCGATTAAGGTAACGCCCCTTCCGGGGGGGGGGGGTGGTGGGGGGCAGGACTATAAAACCCCGGATGTCTGGACGTGACTCAGTCACTCTGCAAGATCACGATGGAGAGGCCACGACTCTCATTCTAAGCTGTGAATCAACTGAACTGTGAGTCTGCAATGTACTTGCAATAAATGATTTGTTAGCCCTTAATGACAATGCCAGGAGTTGCTTGGCCCGCTGCCCTGCCTGCGCTTGAAACTGCAATGCTTTATTAGGTCCGACTGTGTTTGGTTCAAATGTCCCGCTCATTTCGTGACTTCCGCTTAGCGGACAGGTCGCGCTGATTGCGTAATTTCTGGTGAGTGCAGAGGTCGCACTGATTGCGGAAGTCCCGCTGACTGCAGAAGCCCCAAAGTGGAGAGGCTGCGCTTAGCCGTGTGAGTATTCAAGAAAGTTTACTGCCATATATATGGTGGGTGAGTCAGTGAGTGTGTGTGTATGTGTTTCTGAGTGTATTTGTGTGTGTGTGTGTGTGTGTGTGTCTGTGTGTGTGTGTGTGTGTGTGTGTGTGTGTGTGTGTGTGTGTGTGTGTGTGTGTGTGTTGCGTGCATGTGAGTATGTGTGTGAGTGTGTATCTGTGTCTGTGTGTGTGTGAGTGTGTGTGTGTATTGAATTGAATTGAATTGAATTGAATCCTTTATTTGTCATTCAGACCTTTCGGTCTGAACGAAATGCTGTTGCCTGCAGCCATACATGTAATAATAACAAAACACAATAAACACAAATTAACATCCACCACAGTGAGTTCACCAAACACCTCCTCACTGTGATGGAGGCAAAAGTCTTAGTTACTGTCTCTTCCCTCCTCTTCTCCCTCTGCGCCGAGGCGATACCCCACCGGGCGATGGTAAGTCAGTCCCGCGGTTCAAGCTCCGTGGCCCGGGGGTGGTCGAAGCTGCCGCCCTCCAGTCCAGCGGACGCAGCTGTTGCAACGGGTGCTCCGGAAAACAGGCACCAGCCTGTGACCTGCGAGCTCCCGACATTGTCATCCACTGGCCCGCGGCTGAGCCCCGGATCCAGGTCGCCGCCGCCAGAACGCCGCCTCAGCCGCCGGAGCACCGTCTCCGCCCCGCACCAGGCCGCCCACACGGCAACGTCTCAGCCCCGCACCGGGCCGCCCCCACGGGAGCACCTTCCAGCCGGGAGCCGGTCCGCCCTCACCGGAGCGCCTTCCAGCCGGTAGCCGTGCCGCCCGTGTGTGTGTGTGTGTGTGTGAGTGTGTGTGTGTGTGTATGTGTTTATGTATGTGTGTGTGTGTGTGTGTGTGTGTGTGTGTGTGTGTGTGTGTGTGTGTGTGTGCATGTGTTTATGTATGTGTGTGTGTGTGTGTGTGTGTTTATGTATGTATGTGCGTGTGTGTGTGCGTGTATCTGTGTCTGTGTGCGTGTGTGTGTGTATGTGTTTATGTATGTGTGTGTGTGTGTGTGTTTGTGAGTGTATGTGTGTGTGTGTATGTGAGTGTGAGTGTGTATGTGAGTGTGAGTGTGTATGTGTGATTGTGTGAGTGGGTGTGTGTGTGAGTGGGTGTGTGTGTGTGGGAATGTGTGTGTGTGTTTGTGTGTGTGAGTGAGTGTGTGTGAGAGTGAGTGAGTGAGTGAGTGAGTGAGTGAGTGAGTGAGTGAGTGAGTGAGTGAGTGAGTGGTCTCAGTGACTGAGCTGCCAGCCCAAGAATCTATTTGGCCCACAATATCCATACTAGCCCTCTGGAAACCAGTCCCTTCGGCCCACAACACCATGCTAGCGCTCCAGAAAGCACCCCCCACCCCACTGGCCAGCAATATTGGAATTGGTGGAGAGGCGGAATATTGCGTTGGGGGACCAGCCCTCCCGTGTGAAGCTGGGACCCCCACTTAGTCTAGTAGACAGTGAAAATTATGGTACATTTCTGTAGAACTGGAGGTGACAGCTCAGTGGCGCAGCGGTAGAGTTGCCTCCTTACAGCACCAGAGACCCGGGTATCATTTTGACTATGGATGCTTTCTGTACAGAGTTTGCACGTTCTCCCTGTGACTGCGTGGGTTTCCTCCGGGTGCTCCGGCTTCCTCCCACATTCCAAAAAAAGACGTATTTGGCTCCTGTAAATTGTCCCCAGTGCGTAGAATAGAACGGCACGGACTCGGTGGACCGAAGGGCCTGTTTTCACTCTGTACCTCCAAACTAAAACTAAATTAAACTGCCTGGACTTGGATTTGCTGAGGAATTGGCACGGGTGATTGGGATGTAGTCAAATTACCAGGGTATGATGAATGACGGCTCTCAGGAATTTGTTGGAAGCTCGGGTTTTTCACGACATTTATTCACGGCTTGGATGAAGAAATAAAGACAGGTTTGCCAAATTGTCCAGGATGGAAAAATCAAATACTAGAGGCCGTAGCTTTAAGGTGAAAGGGGCGAAGTTTAAAGGCGATGTGCAGGGCAATCTTTATTTTACACATAGGTGGTGGTGGGTGCCTAGAACGTGCTGCCGGGGTTGGTGGTGGAGGCAGATACGATAGTAGCGTTTCAAAGACTTTTGGATAGGCACATGGATATGCAGGGAAGGGAGGGATATGGGTTATGTACAGGTAGATAAGAGTTAGTCTTGGCATCCTGTTCGGCACGGACATTGTGGGCTGAAGGGCCTGTTCTTGTGCTGTAGGGTTCTGTATTCTATTCTAAATACCTTGATAGATGCTAATTCAATATTCACACTTGGAAGGAGTATGCGGTTGAGTTACATGCCTCACAGATGTAAGGCATTTCCAGAGGATATTCATGCACACATAGACTTCATATGATTCAAGACCAGTTAAAGTACGGGATGAAGATATTTTCCCCTTCAAGCCCGTTCCAGCCTTATGCAAGACTAATTCAGCTAACCCCATTTCCCTTCCCTTTCCCCACAGCCCAGCAAATCCACTCTTTGCAACTACTTGTAAAATATCTTATGAATGCAGCCCCTGAACCTGTATCCTCTCCCATCATCGCGTTGCATCGCAGCCTATAAACCACCTGCTGAAAACCCTTACTTTGGGTTTGCTGCGAGTCGGCTGCCCTGCCAGCAGCCTGTTCGTTATTTCGACTTTTGTTTTTTTGTTTGGTGTGTCCAAATGTTTGTTTTGGTGTCTCTCGGTGTGTCTTGTGTGGGTGGTGGTGGGAGGGAAAAGGGGGAAACCGTTCTTTTAGTCACTTCCTCGATGGAGGCGACTTTTTCCACCTCGCTTCGCAGCCTCCCTCGCGGCCTAACAGCTTGGATTGGAGCGGCCTTTCCCGGAGTCGGGCCAGAGCTTCAGCAGTGGGCGCAGCGTAGACTTTTCCATCGCGGAGTGGGCGATCCCTTGCCGGGGGTCGCCAGAGAGGAGTGCTCCGATCGCTGGTCTGGTGACTTTGGCATCATGGGGCTGTGGTCTGCGGAGCTTATAGCCGCGGGCGTGGCGTGGACTTATCATCCGGAGTCTGGGATCCCTTGCCAGGGATCGCCGAAGAAGAGCTCCGAACGCCGGCCTGCGGCCTATAACATCCTAAAGCCGCGGTCTCCAGTAGTAAAGTGCCGATTCGGGCACTCCAAGCCGCGGATTGTGTTCGACGGTCCCGACGTCGGAGTTTAGATCATCCTGACCAGAGGGCCTGTAGATGGCGCTGTCCGTAGCGGCGACTACGGAGGGCTCATGGCCCTGACCACGGATGAACAAAGGAGGAGGACTGGCTGAATGTTATTGCCTTTCACCACAGTGAAGAATGCTGTGGTGGATGTTTGTGTTAAATTCTATTGTGTTTGTGTGTTCTTTTTTTAATGTTTCGCTGCTGGCAAATTCATTTCACTGCACCTTCGTTGGTGCATGTGACGAATAAAGCTCTTCCTTTCATCTTCCTTTCCCTTTCATCTTTCATTTGCCTTTCCCACTCCATGCACTAAAGGTCACAGTTATAAAGTCATAGAGCATGGAAACAGACCCTTCGGCTCAACTTGGCCATGCTGATCAACATGCCCAGCTACGCTAGTCCATCCTGCCTGCGTTTGGCCCATATCCTTCTAAACCTTTGCTATTCACGTACCAGTCAAAATGTCTTTTAAATGTCGTGATAGTACCTGCGTCAACTGCCTTCAATTGTTAGTTGTCAAATATTGTCGCAAGATCTTGATCGGTTGGGCTGAGGAATGGTTGATGGAATTTAATACAAAGCAATGCGAGGTGTCACATCTTGGGACGTCTAAGAAGGGCAGGACCTATACAGTGAATGGCAGGGGCTCTAGATGCATAGATACATAGAAAATAGGTGCAGGAGGAGGCCATTCGGCCCTTCGAGCCAGCACCCCCATTCATTGTGATCATGGCTGATCGTCCCCTATCAATAACCCGTGCCTGCCTTCTCCCCATATCCCTTGGCCTCCACTGCCCTCTGTGGCAGGGAATTCCATAAATTCACAACTCTCTGGTGAAAAAGTTTTTTCTCACAGTCTTAAATGACCTGTGGCCCCTGGTTCTGGACTCGCCCAACATTGGGAACATTGGGAAGTCCAGGACTCGCACAACATTGGGAACTCTGGGCAGTGATACAGAGCAGAGGGATCTAGGAGTGCAGGTGCATAGTTCCTTGTAAGTGGCATCACAGGTACATAGGGTGATCAAAAAGGCTTAAGGCATAATGGCCTAATCAGTCAGGCTACAGAAGTTGGGAGGCCATGTTACCCTCGTATAAGACATTGGTGACACCATAGTTAGTGTATTGTGTTCAGTTCTGGGCACCATGTTATAGGAAAGATGTTGTCAAGCTGGAAAGTGAGCAGAGAGATTTACGAGGATGTTGCCAGGACTAGAGGGTGTGAACTATAGGGAGAGATTGAGCAGGCTGGGTCTCTATTCCTTGGAGCGCAGGAGGATGAGGGGTGATCTTACAGAGGTATACAAAATCATGAGAGGAATAGATCTGGTAGAGTAGGGGAATCGAGAACCAGAGGACATAGATTTAAGGTGAGGGGGGAAAGATGTAATGGAAACCTGAGGGGTAACTTTTTTACACAACTGGTGTTAGGTGTATAGAACGAGATGCTGGAGGAGGTAGTTGAGGCAGGGACGATCACAGCATTTAAGAGACATTTGGACAGGTACGTTGGGATGGGTTTAGAGGGTTATGGGCCAAGTGCGGGTAAGGTGGGACAGTTGGTCAGCGTGGGCAAGATGGGCCGAAGGGCCTGTTTCCCTGCTGTATCACTCCATGACCGTTACCAAGACAATCGACAGATATGGAACAAGAAAATAGAATACTTGGAGATATTCATCCATACGATCAATGATCAATAGGCTATACTGTCTGCACATGCTCTTCCCTATAGAATGTTCTCAGCATTAGGTCGAGCATTCATGGAATGGTGTTGTGTGCAGAATCGCAATGTGTGCAACATACCGATTGCTTTTGTGTAATGCCTGGCTCCCAGCAGTAACTCCGGCGCACGGTACCAAAACGTCACCACCACTGGATCCAAATCAGCCAAAGGTTTCAGCGGAGAATTAAACAACCTGGCAAATCCCATGTCAGCTAGAAATTAAAAATACACATTTGATAAGGTTATTGAACTAAAACTAATCTTAATTCCATAGGTTTTTCATCAATCTTTTTATCTTTTTATACAAATAATCATCCATGCATTGTATAATATCAACATGGCGTAAAAAGAAAAGGAACGTTCTTGGTTCTTGGTTCTTGGTTTCTTGGTCCTCCAAAATATTCCAACTGGAATTTAAACTGGAGGTGGTGAAGGGAGGGATTAAGCCAGAAAGGGTTATTGGGAAGAAAATGCTACTTTAAATTTAGTTGCATCTGGTTGGGTAACTATAGTTTGGTGGAGATTATTCCATGCTTTAATTGTGCGTGGGAAGGACGCAATCATTTTAACACATTTCAAAACTATTCTTGGTTTTGAAATGTAAGCAGTGATCACCCATTTCCTCATGCTACAATGGAATGTGGATATTACAAATATCTGTAATTATATTTATGTAGACGGCACAAATGCGATGTTAATATATGTCCTTAAGGGGCTGCCCCACTGTACGAGCTAATTCAAGAGTTCTCCCGAGTTTCCCCTGATTCGAACTCGGAGATTTACAGTAATGGCCGCTCATAGGTACTTGGGGCTCTCGTGGACATTTTTCAACATATAGCATTGGATAGATAACATGTTGAAAAATCTTCACGAGTCTTCACGAGCTTACAGCGTTTCCCGAGTACCTGCCGTTTCGTGTCGAGACTCTTCTTCAGTCTGAAAAGAAGGGTCTTGACCCGAAACGTCACCCATTGCTTCTCTCGCTGAGTTACTCCTGCATTTTGTGTCTATCTTCAATTTTCTTGGCCCCACTCTGGGAGTAGAAGTGGGGCGGATCCGGACCACAACGGCCGTGAGCCCCAGGCCGAGTTCGGCGATCGTTTGCCTGCTTCTGCTGCTGTTGAAGGTGAGACGTTGCGTCGCGCCAGGGTCTTGGGTCTGTCCCACTTTGGCCGTCAGTTCCGCGACAGGCTGTTGGTGCGCAAAGATTTTGTTCACTACGAAAATTTTGGAGCCCCGCGCGATGTCGCGCACAACTACATACCCCTCCGCGCTTCTCAGTGGGATCGGCCCGCGCGGCCACACGATGCCCGTACGCCTCAACGCCACCACGAGTTCGCATAATGTGCATGCCAAGGACACGTAAGTGGGACAGGCCCTTAAGTTTGCATGGTTTCACTGGTTTGTTTGTAATTTAAATTGCATCAACTGGTTATCTCTAGGGATCGGAGAAAATCCAGGCATTTCTAGTGCTGCTCATTGAAAAGCTGGCATGACGTTCATAGCCAAGCACTTGCCAAAACCAAAGCTCCAAATCCTTCAAACTATACACCAGAGAATATAAACTGTGCCATGTGTGAAATAATAATAGTTACCTATTTTCACACACCCCCGCTCCGCACCTTCACCCATTACCAGGATATTTGCTGGTTTCTGTAAGGAAATAAACAAAAAAAGATTTAAAAGCAGTTGAGTCATTTGCAACAAAAACTGAAATATAATGGTGGCCGGTATAATATAGGTAACATGGGTCTGGTTTACACCAAGTGCTGGCATGCAGCAGAGGTGAAGCATGTTGCACCTACGTTCCCCCAAGTTGTTACTAACTGCATCAAATAAAAGTTTTTGCCACTCTAGATCACTCTCATAATCATCCCATCAGCACCAGGGACTAACTTTACTGAACCTTTTTCCTTCCGCCCACAATATTTAATATTTAAAAGAATATGTGCTTCTGTTTGTAGTTTGTTTGGTTGTTTGTTTGTTTGTCTTTTTGCACAAAGTCCGCGAGCATTGCCACTTTTCATTTCACTGCACATCTCGTATGTGTATGTGACGAATAAACTTGACTTGGCTTGATTAGTCATAAAAGGCAAGCAGTCAGGAGAGGGTGAAACTGCAATGGGGAAATAAGTACCAAGTTCGATTCATCTCTCCACCCCATGTGTAGGAAGGAACTGCAGATGCTGGCTTACACCAAAGATAGACAAAAAAATGCCGGAGTAACTCAGCGGGCCAGACAGCATCTCTGGAGAAAAGGAACAGAGTCCAAAGAAGGTTTCCGACTCGAAACATCACCTATTCCTTTTCTCCAGAGATGCTGCCTGACCTGCTGAGTTACTTCAGCATCTTCACCGCTATCCCATTGCAGACATTGGACTTAGTCTGTGGAACCAATGCACTACAATGCTGAGAACTATATTCTGCAGTGGACGCATTGGTGATCATTTTCCAATGTTCAATAGATTCAGGATCAGTTCCTGGGGATTGGAGGATAGCTAATGTTATCCCACTTTTCAAGAAAGGAGCGAGAGAGAAAACGGGGAATTACAGACCAGTTAGCCTGACTTCGGTGGTGGGAAAGATGCTGGAGTCAATTATTAAAGAGGTAATAATGGGGCATTTGGATAGCAGTAAAAGGATTAGTCCAAGTCAACATGGATTTATGAAAGGGGAAATCATGCTTGACTAATCTTCTGGAATTTTTTGAGGATATGACGAGTAAAATGGATGAAGGGAGCCAGTGGATGTAGTGTATCTAGACTTTCAGAAAGTCTTTGATAAGGTCTCACGCACGGGAGACTGGTGACTAAAATTAGAGCACATGGTATTGGGGGTAGGGTGTTGACGTGGATTGAAAATTGGTTGGCAGACAGGAAGCAAAGAGTAGGAGTGAACGGGTCCTTTTCAGAATGGCAGGCAGTGGCGAGTGGAGTGCCGCAAGGCTCGGTGTTGGGGCCACAACTGCTTACCATATATATTAATGACTTGGAAGAGGGAATTAGGAGCAACACTAACAAGTTTGCGGATGACACAAAGCTGGGTGGTAGTGTGAACTGTGAAGAGGATGTTGGGAGGTTGCAGGGTGACCTGGACAGGTTGAGTGAGTGGGCAGATGCGTGGCAGATGCAGTATAATTTAGATAAATGTGAGGTTATCCACTTTGGTGGCAAAAACAAGGGGGCAGATTATTATCTCAATGGGGTTAGGTTAGGGGGAGGTACAGCGAGACCTGGGTGTCCTTGTACACCGGTCACTGAAAGTTGGCGTGCAGGTACAGCAGGCAGTGAAGAAAGCTAACGGAATATTGGCCTTCATAACAAGAGGATTTCAGTATAGGAGTAGAGAGGTTCTTCTGCAGTTGAATAGGTCTCTGGTGAGACCACATCTGCAGTATTGCGTACAGCTTTGGTCTCCTAATTTGAGGAAGGACATCCTTGTGATTGAGGCAGTGCAGCGTAGGTTCACGAGATTGATCCCTGGGATGGCGGGACTGTCACATGAGGAAAGATTGAAAAGACTAGGCTTGCATTCATTGGAGTTTAGAAGGATGAGGGGATTTCTTATAGAAACATATAAAATTATAAAAGGACTGGACAAGCTAGATGCAGGAAAAATGTTCCCAATGTTGGGCGAGTCCAGAACCAGGGGCCACAGTCTTAGAATAAAGGGGAGGCCATTTAAGACTGAGGTGAGAAAAACTTTTTCACCCAGAGAGTTGTGAATTTGTGGAATTCCCTGCCACAGAGGGCAGAGGAGGCCAAATCACTGGATGGATTTAAGAGAGAGCTGGATAGAGCTGTAGGGGCTAGTGGAATCAAGGGATATGGGGAGAAGGCAGGCACGGGTTATTGATTGGGGACGATCAGCCATGATCACAATGAATGGCTCGAAGGGCCGAATGGCCTCCTCCTGCACATATTTTCTATGTTTCTATGTTTCTATGATATGGTGCCCAAAATTGCTCACAATATTCCAAATGTGGCCTTACCAGCGCCTTATAAAGCCTCAGCATTCAAATCACTTCAAAAATGATTAGGGGAACTATCCTTGCTCTGTCTGTGGGGGATGGAGAGTGAGAGAAAAACTAGGGTGACACGGAGTACACACGGGTGAGGGCGCCAAACTAATGATCATTTATTAGTTTGATAAATGCTCTGGTTTCCTCCCTCCAAAGACGTACTGGTTTGCAGGTTAATTTGGTAAAATTGTAGCTTGTCCCTTGTGTGTGTAGGATAGCGTACAGGGATCACTGGTTGGCGTGGACTCGATGGGCCGAAGGGCCTGTTTCTGTGCTGCATCTTGAAACCAAATCACTGGATGGATTTAAGAGAGAGTTAGATAGAGCTCTAGGGGCTAGTGGAGTCAAGGGATATGGGGAGAAGGCAGGCACGGGTTATTGATAGGGGACGATCAGCCATGATCATAGATACATAGATACATAGAAAATAGGTGCAGGAGTAGGCCATTCGGCCCTTCGAGCCTGCACCGCCATTCAATATGATCATGGCTGATCATCCAACTCAATATCCCGTACCTGCCTTCTCTCCATACCCCCTGATCCCTTTAGCCACAAGGGCCACATCTAACTCCCTCTTAAATATAGCCAATGAACTGGCCTCAACTACCTTCTGTGGCAGAGAGTTCCAGAGGTTCACCACTCTCTGTGTGAAAAATAGATTGTCCCTTGTATGTGTAGGATACACACACAATGAATGGCGGTGCTGGCTCGAAGGGCCGAATGGCCTCCTCCTGCACCTATTTTCTACGTTTCTATGTTTCTATGTTTAAACTAAACTACCACGAAGATAGACACAAACAGCTGGAGTAACTCATTGGGACAGGCAACATCTCTGGAGAGAAGGAATTGGTGACGTTTTGGGTCGAGACCCTTCTTCGAGCTATGGTACCCTCTTGCTAAATATTATGCACAAAAGTAACTTTTGTGGGTCTTATTACAAAAAAAAATCGATCACATGAAAATAAATCAAATGATAATATAGCCTCAGTTCGAGCTGGTCATGGCCTTGTGACTGGTTAAGTTGTAGCCCTTAGAGAATTTGTTCCACGACTTATGGACAGATTTTCTTGTGATTATTAAACAAGCATCCCTTTCTGCTCTATACTAAAGAAAGTTAGATAAGAATCGTCTTTACAAACTAAACCACGAGAATTTATATGCTAATTATAAAAATAGTGATTGTGCAGGGTGTGGACAACATTCTATTTTTTTAATTACATTTAATTTCCACATAAATTTCTTCGAAGATCCTAATAAAAATATCTTAACAGTAATTTTAAGTAAATTTCCCCATTTATATAATTTTGGCAATTTTTGCTTTCTTTTATACATTGAATAAGTTATTTGCAAATTAGTATTTATAATACTTGAAGAACTTGAATACTTGTATACTGAAGAAGGGTCTCGACCCGAAACGTCACCTATTCCTTTTCTCCAAAGATACTGTCTGACCCACTGAGTTACTCCAGCATTTTGTTTCTATCTTTATAAAATACTAGACCCTGTTGGGCGGGGGGCGGAGGGGATGAGGGGGGTAGGGGGAGACAGGGGTGGAGGGAGGGGAGAGGGGGAGAGGAGGTGGAGAGGTATGGAAGGGGAAGGGGAGAGGGGAGAGAGGGGGGGGAGAGAGAAGGGGAGAGAGAGGGGGAGGAGAGAGAGAGAGGGGGAGAGAGAGGGGGGAGGGGGAAGAGAGTAGAGGGGAGAGAGGAGGTGGGGAGAGAGGAGGGGGAGTGGGTAGAGATGTGGGGAAAGAGAGGGGGGAAAGGGAGGGAGGTAGGGGGGAAGGGAGAGGGGGTTGGAGGAGGGGAGAAGTGGTTTGGATTAGGGGAGGAGGGGTTGGAGGGGGGAGAGGGGGATTGGAGGTGGGTAGAGATGTAGGCAGGAACTGCAGATGCTGGTTTACACCGAAGATAGACACAAAAAGCTGGGGTGACTCAGCGGGTCAGGCAACTGGAGAGAAGGACTAGGTAATGTTTCGGGTCAAGACCCTTCTTCAGAATGGACAGGCAACTTTTCATGTCTTTATCTTCAGACTCATTGAAAATGAGTCCATTCCCTCCACAGATGATGCCTGACCGACTGAGTTCCTCCAGTATTTAGTATTTTGCTCAAGATTTCAGCATCTGCAGTTCCTTGTGTCTCCATTTTAATGACCTGCGTGCTCCCCTCTCTGGTCCACCAAATACAACAACTGACTACATTTTTACCAAGATTGTGGATTTTTTTCTATGACCAGCATAAAGCCCTGATGAACTCACATAATAGCACCTGACTTCACTGTAGTGAATTGTCACATAATCATAAATGCTATAAAGATAACATTGCAGCAAATTTTGGAAGAGTTGACTTTGTCAAGTTACTAACAGAGTTGTTGAGATTTAATATGTGAAATAATATAAACATCAGTACAATAAATTTGAAGGCCAATTTACTGTTGCTCTTGATTTTCTGTAAATCAAAGTAAGAGAAATATCCAAATATCCCAAATGGCAACACAACAAACTACAGGCTTTGAAACCTTGAACAAAACACAAAGTGTTGGAGGAACTCAGCGGGTCAGGCAGCATCTGGGGAGGGAATAGACAGGTGACATTTTAGGTTGGGTCTCTGCTTCAGACTGATCTGAAGAAACGTCATCTGTCCATTCTCTCTGATGCTGCCAGACCCGCTGAGTTCCTCCAGCACCTTGTCTTTTTGCACTATTATTGTTTGCTTGTTTTTATCGAGAGAGAGGGGGAGAGGGAGGGGGAGGGGGAGGGGGAGAGGAAGGGGGAGAGGGAGAGATTGAAGGGGCGAGGGAGAGGGAGAGGGAGAGGGAGGGGGAGGGGGGAGAGAGAGAGGGAGAGAGAGGGAGAGGGGGGAGGGAGAAGGAGAGGGAGAGGGACGAGGAGAGGGAGAGAGAGGGAGAGGGAGAGGGAGAGGGAGAGGGAGAGGAGAGGGAGAGGGAGAGGGAGAGGGAGAAGGAGAGGGAGAGGGAGAGGGAGGGGGAGAGAGAGGGGGGAGAGAGAGAGGGAGAGAGAGGGAGAGGGGGGGAGGGAGAAGGAGAGGGAGAGGGAGAGGGAGAGGGGGATACTCATAAAAACAAGCAAACTATATATATATATGAGAGAGAGAGAGTACATATATATAATAGATACACATAAAAAAACATTCACACACATACACACACACACACATAGATACACAAACACACCAATAACAAGCAACTGTGATGGAAGGCAAACAAGTTCAATCTTCTTCCCTTCTTTCCTCTCCCGCGGTCGGGGCAGCTGAACCGTCCGCTGTCGGGGCGATCAAGCTCCCGCATCAGGGGGATCACCGATCATGCCTGATCTATCTCTCCCTCCCTCCGAACCCCATTCTCCAACCTTCGCCCCATAACCCCTGACACCCGTACTAATCAAGAATCTATCTATCTCTGCCTTAAAAATAAAAATGACGGCCTCCACAGCCTTGTGTGGCCATGAATTCCACAGATTCACAACCCTCTGACTGATAAAATGAGAGACATAGAAACATAGAAAATAGGTGCAGGAGGGCTCGAAGGGCCGAATGGCCTACTCCTGCACCTAATTTCTATGTTTCTATGTTTCTATGTAGGAGTAGGCCATTCGGCCCTTCGAGCCTTCACCGCCATTCAATATGATCATGACTGATCATCCAACTCAGTATCCCGTACCTGCCTTCTCTCCATACCCCCTGATCCCTTTAGCCACAAGGGCCACATCTGTGACAGAGAATTCCACAGATTCACCACTCTCTGTGTAAAAAATGCAATATAAGCAAACATTTCTCAATCTCAAAGCCATCAAAGTTCAAATGTGGCAAAGTACCAAGAAATAATAAATCATCCAATTTGATTTGGATTGAATTGCAGACGAGTTTGCCAGTCTCATGGGCCTCGTACAGCCCCACAGGGCATGGTCTGGATATTCTGAAGGATAGCCCCACTGATCATCATATTCCTGATCTGATGACAAAAACACAGCTTTCTCTTTGTTGAGAAATCTCTCACCAGTCTGCACGCTAAACAGAGCCAGAAGGTTCGTTTTCTCCCATTGACGTTCTGAAGATCAAATAGAAATAGAAATAGAAATAGAATGTATTCCACAGATTCACCACGTGTGCTGTACATACATGACAATATAGAACAATTGAAACAGTGACCAGCAGCAGCATTCTATTGTACCCTCTCACTACCATGACTCACTCCTATATGAAACATTACTCCAAAGCAATAAGTTCAAAATGTTAGTGTCGGAAGGAGCTGCAGATGCTGGTTTAAAGCGAATGGCATGTTGGCCTTTATAACAAGAGGAATCGAATATAGGAGCAAAGAGGTCCTTCTGCAGTTGTACAGAGCCCTAGTGAGACCACACCTGGAGTATTGTGTGCAGTTTTGGTCCCCTAATTTGAGGAAGGACATTCTTGCTATTGAGGGAGTGCAGCGTAGGTTTACAAGGTTAATTCCCGGGATGGCGGGACTGTCATATGCTGAGAGAATGGAGCGGCTGGGCTTGTACACTCTGGAGTTTAGAAGGATGAGAGGATATCTCATTGAAACATATAAGATTGATAAGGGCTTGGACACACTAGAGGCAGGAAACATGTTCCCGATGTTGGGGGAGTCCAGAACCAGGGGCCACAGTTTAAGAATAAGGAGAAAGCCATTTAGAACGGAGACGAGGAAACACTTTTTCTCACAGAGAGTGGTGAGTCTGTGGAATTCTCTGCCTCACAGGGCGGTGGAGGCAGGTTCTCTGGATGCTTTCAAGAGAGAGCTAGATAGGGCTCTTAAAAATAGTGGAGTCAGGGGATATGGGGAGAAGGCAGGAACGGGGTACTGATTGGGGATGATCAGCCATGATCACATTGAATGGCGGTGCTGGCTCGAAGGGCCAAATGACCTACTCCTGCACCTATTGTCTATTGTCTATTGTCTAAACTGAAGACAGACACAAAATCCTGGAGCAACTCAACAGGTCAGGCAACATCTCTGGACAAAACCAATAGGTGACGTTTCGGGTCGAGACCCTTCTTCAGACTGAGAGTCAGAGGAAAATGAAACGAGAGATATAGACGGTGATGTAGAGAGATATAGAACACATTCATGAAAGAAAAGCAAAAAAAGATGATAAAGGAAACAGGCCATTGTTAGCTGCGGTGTTTAAGAAAGAACTGCAGATGCTGCAAAAATCGAAGGAGGGGGTCTATGGAGCGAAGGAATAGGTGACGTTTCTGGTCGAGACCCTTCTTCGGGGTAGCTGTGGGGTATGTGCGAATGAGTTACAGTCAATGGGACTCCCACAAGACGACTTTGAAGCTAGTATAACGACTTGTGTGGGGGAGGGATGGAGAGAGGGAAAGCAAGGGTTACTTGAGGTTAGAGAAATCAATATTCATACCGCTGGGTTGTAAGCTGCCCAAGCGAAACATGAGGTGGCGTTCCTCCAGTTTGCGTTTGGCCTCACTCTAACTGTGGAGGAGGCCCAAGACAGAAAGGTCAGTGTGGGAATGGGAAGGGTTATTTGTGTTGGAGAGTACTACAGCTTCTGCTTGTGAAAAATCCATTGAAGAGGTGGCTAGCAAAACTGAACCATGCAATGTTTATAACATGAATGAGTGGTTCAATAGCAGCAACAGTAAAGATGGAAGCAAAATGCTTCCCAGGAATAGAGGCAACAACGTTTATAGTTGAAAGCATAAATGGCTTGGCCATGCCCCCTTCCCACTGTTACTTTTGGCATGAAGTTCCATACCACCAGGGTTCAGGAACGGCTACTTTCCTCCAACTGTTGGAGTCTTGAACCAACAAGGTTTAGATTTAGGTTTCTTTTCATCACGTACACCGTGCTACAGGGAAAAACTTTGTTTTGCATGTTATCTAAACAGGTCCGATATACTTTACAACCAAGTCAAACTCAAGGACAATATGTAGAGCAAAGGGGAAGATACAGAGTGCAGAATATAGTTCTCAGCATTGTAGCGCATCAGTTCCACAGACAAAGTCCAATGTCCGCAATGGGGTAGAGGTGAATCGGACAGTATGGAAGGGCCGTTCAGAAGCCTGATAACAGAGGGGAAGAAGCTATTCCTGAGTCTGGTGGTGCGCACTTGAATTGAATTGAATTGAATTGTATAAATATTATGAGCCAAATAAGTATACATGCAAGTGATTCAAAGAGTTTGTAGGCAGGGTGAGAGGGGTCAGAGATGACCTTGCCCGCTCGCTACCTGGCCCTTGCAGTGTACAGTTCATCAATGGAGGGAAGGTTGCAGCCAACAACCTACTCAGCTGATTAGACAATAGACAATAGACAATAGGTGCAGGAGTAGGCCATTCGACCCATTCAATGTGATCATGGCTGATCATCCCCAATCAGTACCCCGTTCCTGCTTTCTCCCCAATTCCCCTGACTCCGCTATCCTTAAGAGCCCTATCTAGCTCTCTCGCAACAATTCGCTGCAGCCTCTGGATGTCGTGCTTGGTGGCTGAGCCAAACCAGACCATGATAGATAAGGTGAGGACAGACTCTATGATGGCCGTATAAAACTGGACCATCATTACCTGCAGCAGATTGTGTTTCCTCAACTCCTGCTGGAGTACACCCTCTGTTCAAAACATCTGTACCTTCTGTCGGACGGGAGCAGGGAGAAGAAGGAATGACCGGGGTGGGAAGTCTCTGATTATGTTGGCTGTTTTTGGGAGGCAGCGTGAAGTGTAGACGGAGTCAAAGTTCCTGAGAATTTATCCTGTTAAGATTTACGAAAACTGACTGGTGACACTAGGACAAAAGGACCAAGAGTTATATAGCACAGATAAATCCATTTGGTTATTTGTGCATTTTCTGACCTTTGGTAAGAATAGACAATAGGTGCAGGAGCAGGCACAGACTCACAACTCTGTGTGAAAAAGTGTTTCCTCATCTCCGTTCTAAATGGCTTACCCCTTAAACATAGGCCCCTAAATGGCTTACCCCTTAAACATAGGCCCCTGGTTCTGGACTCCCCCAACATCGGGAACATGTTTCCTGCCTCTAGCGTGTCCAAACCCTTAACAATCTTATATGTTTCAATAAGATGCCCTCTCATCCTTCTAAACTCCAGAGTGTACAAGCCCAGTCGCTCCATTCTCTCAGCATATGATAGTCCCGCCATCCCGGGAATTAACCTTGAAATCATACGCTGCACTCCCTGAATAGCAAGAATGTCCTTCTTCAAATTAGGAGACCAAACCTGCACACAATACTCCAGGTGTGGTCTCACTAAGGCCCTGTACAACTGCAGAAGGACCTCTTTGCTCCTATACTCAACTCCTCTTGTTATGAAGGCCAACATTCCATTTGCTTTCTTCGCTGCCTGCTGTACCTGCATGCCAACTTTCAGTAACTGGTGTTCTAGGACACCCAGGTCTCGCTGATCCCGTTGTACCTCCCCTTTTTCCAACTTGACACCATTTAGATAATAATCTGCCTTCCTGTTTTTGCTACAAAAGTGGATAACCTCACATTTATCCACATTAAACTGCGTCTGCCATGCATGTGCCCACTGACCCAACCTGTCCAAGTCACCCTGCATTCTCATAGCATCCTCCTCACAGTTCACACTGCCACCCAGCTTTGTGTCATCTGCAAATTTGCTAATATTACTTTGAATCCCTTCATCTAAATCATTGATGTATACTGTATTGTAAATAGCTGCGGTCCCAGCACCGAGCCTTGCGTTAACCCACTAATCACTGCCTGCCATTCTGAAAGGGACCCGTTAATCCCTACTCTTTGTTTCCTGTCTGCCAACCAATTTTCTATCCATGTCAGCACTCTACCCCCAATACCATGTGCCCTAATTTTGCCCACTAATCTCCTATGTGAGACCTTATCAAATGCTTTCTGAAAGTCCAGGTACACTACATCCACTGGCTCTCCCTTGTCCATTTTCCTAGTTACATCCTCAAAAAATTCCAGAAGATTAGTCAAGCATGATTTCCCCTTTGTAAATCCATGCTGACCGATCCTGTTACTGCTATCCAAATGCTATCCACATTTTATCTTTTATGATTGACTCCAGCATCTTCCCCACCACCGATGTCAGGCTAACTGGTCTATAATTCCCTGTTTTCTCTCTCCCACCTTTCTTGAAAAGTGGGATAACATTAGCTACCCTCCAATCCACAGGAACTGATCCTGAGTCTATAGAACATTGGAAAATGATCACCAATGCATCCACGATTTCCTGAGCCACTTCCTTAAGTACCCTAGGATGCAGAGCATCAGGCCCTGGGGATTTATCAGCCTTCAGTCCCATCAGTCTACCCAACACCATCCTCTGGCCACTAGTACATCAGGAAGATTGTTTGTGTTTTCCTTAGTGAAGACGGATCCAAAGTACCTGTTCATTTCCTTGTTCCCCACAATAAATTCACCCTTTTCAGTCTTCAAGGGTCCAACTTTGGTCTTAACTAATTTTTTCCTCTTCACATACCTAAAGAAGCTTTTACTATCCTGCTTTATATTCTTGGCTAGCTTACCTTCGTACCTCATCTTTTCTCCCCGTATTGTCTTTTTGGTTATCTTCTGTTGCTCTTTAAACATTACCCAATCCTCTTGCTTCCCGCACATCTTTACTACGTTGTACTTCTTCTCTTTTATTTTTATACTGTCCCTGACTTCCCTTGTCAGCCACGGTCGCCCCTTTCTCCCCTTGGAATCTTTCTTCCTCTTTGGAATGAACTGATTCTGCACCTTCTGTATTATTCCCAGAAATACCTGCCATTGTAGTTCCACTGTTATCCCTGCTAGGCTATCTAACTAATTTTCTCAGTCCCTACCTGGTCGGAGATGCAGGTTTTCTCCGGGCCGTATTTTCGCCCCTTCCTTGCGGCCTACCACCGGGACTGGAGTGGCGTTTCCTGCCGGGACCGGCCAGAACTTCGGCTTCGGCGGCGGCGTAGCGCTGGGGCGCCATCGTGGAGTGGGCAATGCCTTGCCCGGGTCGCCGTGCGGTGCTGAGACCGCCGACTCCCAACATCGCGGAGCTGTCGTTGCAGAGCTCCCAGCCGCGGCGGCGCTGACTCTGAACACCGCGGAGCCTGGGATCTCTCGCCGAGATCGCCAGTGTCGGAGCTCCGACCAGCTGTGGATTTCGGGAGCCGCGGTCTCCGGGGAGGAAGCGGCCATTCCAGACGCTCCAGACCGCTGAAGAGTGTTCTACCGACGCCGAGGCCCCATCATCTGGCGAGAGGGCCGGAAACATCGGGCCGCTGTCGCGGCGACTGCGGAGGCCTCAATAGGCCCGACTACGGGGTGAACAAGAGGATGAGGACTGGACTTTGTGCCTTCCTTCACAGTGGGAACCATTGTGAGGGGATGTTTTTATGTTTTATGTTCAATTCTCTTTTGTAATGTGGGGTCATACTTTTATTGGTGTGCTGCAAATGGTAAAACTCTGAATTCCCCTGAGGTGATTAATAAAGTATTTATCTATCAGTCTATCTATCTATCTATTCAACTGTAACACTGACACCTCCAATCTACCCTTCTCCCTCTCCAATTGTAGATTAAACCTGACCATATTATGGTCACTACCTCCTAATGGCTCCTTAACCTCGAGTTCCTTTATCAAATCCGGTTCATTACATAACATTAAATCCAGAATTGCCTTCTCCCTGGTCGGCTCCAATACAAGCTGCTCTAAGAATCCATCACAAAGGCACTCTACAAAGTCCCTTTCTTGGGGTCCAGTACCAACCTGATTTTCCCAGTCTTCCTGCATGTTGAAATCTCCCATAACAACCACAGCATTACTTTTACTACATGCCAATTTAAATTCCTGATTCAACATCGCCCTATGTCCAGGCTACTGTTTGGGGGCCTGTAGATTAGTCCCATTAGGGTCTTTTTACCCGTACAATTCCTTAGTTCTATCCATACTGACTCCATATCTCATGTTTCAATATCACCCCTTGCAAGGGACTGAATTTCATTCCTCACCAACAGAGCAACCCCACCCCCTCTGCCCACCTGTCTGTCTTTTCGATAGGAGGTATACCCTTGAATATTCAGTTCCCAGCCCTGGCCCTCTTGCAGCCATGTCTCAGTAATTCCCACAACATCATACTTGCCAGTTTCTAACTGAGCCTCAAGCTCGTCCACTTTATTTTTGCTGAACCTTCTCCTGCATTCTTTTAAGACCCCTCGAACAAATCCCAATTTAATCTTCACTGCCATTTGGGACTTTGATGAAAACTGGTAAATGGTAAACCGTGGGAAGTGTGAGAAAATGATTTACGCAAACCATAACCATTGGATAAAGCAGACTTCGAGGACAAATAGCGGGCGGTTTAAGAATTGTTTGCGTGCTTGAAAAGGTATAACCTAAGGATACTTCTGAGTAAATGTGCCAGAATCTATCATCAATCATATCTAACTTCTGTTCAGTAACTTCCAAATACTATCCTCTTCACAAAACTTCCTTCTGCAGTTGTACAGAGCCCTAGTGAGACCACACCTGGAGTAGTGTGTGCAGTTTTGGTCCCCTAATTTGAGGAAGGACATTCTTGCTATTGAGGGAGTGCAGCGTAGGTTTACGAGGTTAATTCCCAGGATGGCGGGACTGTCATATGCTGAGAGAATGGAGCGGCTGGGCTTGTATTCTCTGGAGTTTAGAAGGATGAGAGGAGACCTCTTTGAAACATATAAGATTGTTCAGGGCTTGAACACGCTAGATGTTGGGGGAGTCCAGAACCAGGTGCCACAGTTTAAGAATAAGGAGTAAGCCATTTAGAACGGAGACGAGGAAACACTTTTTCTCACAGAGTGGTGAGTGTGGAATTCTCTGCCTCAGAGGGCGGTGGAGGCCGGTTCTCTGGATGCTTTCAAGAGAGAGCTAGATAGGGCTCTTAAAAATAGCGGAGTCAGGGGATATGGGGAGAAGGCAGGAACGGGGTACTGATTGGGGATGATCAGCCATGATCACATTGAATGGTGGTGCTGGCTCGAAGGGCCGAATGGCTTACTCCTGCACCTATTGTCTATTGTCTATTGTCAATGGCAACAGTTAAGAAGTTCACAGGACAGATGCCTGTCAAAAGAAACACTACAAATATCTGTAGTGAACCATAGCTTCAGTCAAAATATAATCAGGATTATTTTTTACAAAAGGTTTAATTTAGCATTTGTCTGGTTTCTTTTGGATTTAGTTTAGTTTAGTTTAGTTTGGTGTAGTTTGGAGACAGGGTCTAGGGCCCACTGAGGCCACTTCAACCAGCGATCCCCGCACATTAAAGCCATTCTACAATTATACCAAGCCAATTAACCTACACACCTGCACGTCTGAAGTGTGGGAGGAAACCGAAGATCTCGGAGAAAACCCACGCGGTCACGAGGAGAACGTGCAAACTCCGTGCAGACAGCACCCGTAGTCAGGATGGAACCCGTGTTTGTGGCGCTGCGAGCGCTGTAAGGCAGCAACTCCACTGCTGCACCATTCAATACGTGCAAAACGATACGCTCATGTTTTAACAGGAAAGAAACCTACTTTGAAGTTCTATAATTTATGATTCTGTATGATTTGTTTATCCCATTCAGCTGAATTCAATGGTGTATACACCCAGATGCCAGCACACGGAGACAATAACAGTACACTGTGGACACTGGAGATATGAAATTTAAACAGAAAATACAGGAAATTTTTAGCACGACACACAGAGAAAGTGGCTGGCTTCATTCTCTTCTCTCCATGAAACAGTCCACGGGACCTTCATTGAGTGACATTTGGGAATTTCTTTCCACAATTCCCCAAAAAGGTTGAGCAGTTGATTAGTGACTTCACCCAAAGATGAAAAATATCGGGCCATTTGGGACATTCGATTCATCACCTCAGCAGAACTCTCTTTTGCATTACATCGAATTTTCCGGCTACTGGTGGTCCGGCACTTCCGTTCATCCGGACAAAATTACGAGAGCGCATTTGCGAGATACAGTTGCGTGCTAACCAGTCAGCGGGAAGACAATACGTGAATACTGGGATAATAGTCTTTAAGAGGCTTTTAGATAGGCACTTGGGTATGCAGAGAATTGAGACATGGATCATGTGCAGGCAGAGGAGATTAGTTTAACTTGGCATCACGATTGGCACGGGCATTGTGGGCCGAAGGGCCTGTCACTGTTCTATGTTCTATTTGAGTTTCAGCATCTGAGGTAATTTTGTTTAGGATTTTTGCTCCTGTGAGGCTTGGGATATTTTACTAGATTCATGTTCATAAGTGATTGGAGCACAATAGGCCATTCGGCCCATCAAGTCTACTCGGCCATTCATTACTGGCTGATCTATCTCTCCCTCCGAACCACATTCTCCTGCCTTCTCCCCATTACCCCTGACACCCGTACTAATCAAGAATCTATCTATCTATCTCCGCCTTAAAAATATCCATTGACTTGGCCTCCACAGCTTTCAGTGGCAATGAAACATATAAGATTATTAAGGGTTTGGACACGCTAGAGGCAGGAAACATGTTCCCGATGTTGGGGGACTGCAGAACCAGGGGCCACAGTTTAAGAATAAGGAGTAAGCCATTTAGATCGGAGATGAGGAAACACGTTTTCTCACAGAGAGTGGTGACTCTGTGGAATTCTCTGCCTCAGAGGGCGGTGGAGGCAGGTTCTCTGAATGCTTTCAAGAGAGAGCTAGATAGGGCTCTTAAAAATAGCGGAGTCAGGGGATATGGGGAGAAGGCAGGAACGGGGTACTGATTGGGGATGATCAGCCATGATCACATTGCTGGCTCGAAGGGCCAAATGGCCTACTCCTGCATCTATTGCCTATTGTCTATAATTCCACAGATTCGACATCCTCTGGCTAAATAAATTCCTTCTCATCTCCTTCCTAAAGGAACGTCCTTTAATTCTAAGACTATGAACTCCAGTCCTAGACTCTCCCATCAGTGGAAGCATCTCTCCACATCCACCCTATCCAAGCCTTTCAATGAGGTAAGTTTCAATGAGGTGGCCCCTCATTCTTCTAGACCCCAGTGAGTACAGGCCCCGTGCCGTCAAACGCTAGTCATATGTTCACCACTCATTCCTGAGATCAGTCTGTTAAATCACCCAAACTCATCTTGGAAACAATCCAAGCGGCTGCACAATGCAAATTGAATCTGCAGTCATAGAATTTATTTTAAAAATTGCAATTCAAAAGGAGAAATATTCAACATATTACTATGTATAGGCCCAAATGAATGAATAAGTGTATTGGCCAAGTATGTACACATACAAGGAATTTGCCTTGGTGCTCCGCCCGCAAGTAACAGCACGACATACAGTAACAATTTATAATGACACATAAAACATTAAACATTAATAATAAAACAGTTTAGCGGACGCAGAAGCGACGACTACGTTTTCTGAACGATCTTTATTGAACACTCGCTCCTTACAGGTCTATGCATACACCATGATCAGCCATGATCATATTGAATGGCGGTGCAGGCTCGAAGAGCCGAATGGCCTACTCCTGCACCTATTTTCTATGTTTCTATGTATCTACACGTCTGGTCACAACGGTAGTCAGCAAAAACAACTGTGGCGCGAAAGCGAAACCGCGCGAAAACAGCAGCCCCTCCCTAGTCACGTGACCGCGGCTTCCGAACGCCGGGTTCGATATCCGCGTGCGCCAGCAGGCGCCACTACAACATTACAGTTTAAACATGTGATTGAAATAAAATACCAGAGCAAAAGGAGGCTGCAGTCTTTTAGTTATTGAGTAGAAAATAAATAGTTATTCAGATGAATCCTACTTTCCAGCTGTCAATCTGTGCCTTGCAGGATTGGTCAGAGCACGTGCTCAGCCTAGTCCTTGATAAATGAATAATGATGCTGCAGGCTTCTGCTTCAACCATTCCGGGAATTGTACAGTCAACAATCTTTCTCAGCTCCCTACTTGTCAGCCTCGGCATCATCTAAATCTATCCCTCTTTCATTATTCATCACTCTGCTGGAGAAAGCAGGACATTTCCACTTTTCCTATCCAAATGTTTCATAATATTTTTACGCTGATCTAATCTTCCCTTCCCCTCCCCGTTCCCAGAGGGAACCGCCCAGTGTAACCTCATTAATACATCGTTCTTGTCCTACGCAAAAACCTCATAATATCCCCCTAAATCCTTTCTAATATTATACATCCTTCCTGTACTGTGAACTGAAAATAGTACTTTGTGGTGACCTGAATCTGTCCAGCATGTTTCCCTGCTTTATTATCATGGCCTCAGATAATAAGATGTGTTCCATGTAGAAACAACAAATTGCAGATGCTGGTTTATATTGAAGATAGATACAAAGTGCTGGAGTAACTGGAGCTAGGCAGCATCTATGGAAACAAAGGATGTGTGACGTTTTATGTTGGGACCCAATACGTGTCCCATCCTTTTTCTCCAGAGATGCTGCCTGACACGCTGTTATTCCATCGGTTTGTGTCCATCTAAGAAGATGTGTTCCATGCCTTCTTTGTCTGTATACAGTGCTGAATTAAAAAACCTATGGGTGTGTGCAGATAGCTCTCTCTCTCTATTCATTTACTCTACACAGTATCATCTATATAATTAAAAGTCTCATCTTGACCACTTCCTGTCTGCGCTGTATATTGATTTTAGAAAAAAACACTACCCTGTATCGCTGAGATTTTTGGCCATCTTACTCACAGTCCTCCTCCGCTGAGCCAGCCCCAAGGATTGTTCCCATCGATGAAAAATAAAAAAGTTATGAGTGTTTAAAAAACCTTACTATCAGCTGATTGGTCCTCTCACCTGTCAATCACCGCGATTAAGGTAACGCCCCTTCCGGGGGGGGCAGGACTATAAAACGCCGGATGCCTGGACGTGAGTCAGTCACTCTGCAAGATCTCAAGGGAGAGGCCACGACTGTCATTCTAAGCTGTGAATCAACTGAACTGTGAGTCGGCAACGTACTTGCAATAAATGATTTGTTAGCCCTTAATGACAATGCCATGAGTTGTTTGGCCTGCTGCCCTGCCTGTGCTTGAAAGTGCAATGCTAAATTGTAAATGAAATAAAATGAAATGACACTGCCATGAGTTGTTTGGCGTGCTGCCCTGCCTGTGCTTGAAACTGCAATGCTTTATTATGTCCGACTGTGTTTGGAAGGAATAAATGCTATATTGGGTCCAACTGCGTTTGGAAGGAATAAATGCTTTATCAGATCCGACTGTGTTTGGAAGGATTAAATACTTTATTAGGTCCGACTGTGTTTAGTCCAAAAGTCCCGCTCATTTCGTGACTTCTGCTTAGTGGACAGTTCACGCTGATTGCGTAATTTCCGGTGAGTGCAGAGGTTGTGTTGATTGCGTAATTTCCGGTAAGTGCAGCGGTCACGCTGATTGCGGAAGTCCCGCTGAATGTGGAAGCCCCACAGTGGAGAGGGCGTGCCCGGCCATGTGAGTAGGTTCAAGAAAGTTTACTGTCATATATAGAAACATAGAAACATAGAAATTAGGTGCAGGAGTAGGCCATTCGGCCCTTCGAGCCTGCACCGCCATTCAATATGATCATGGCTGTGTGTGTGTGAGTGTGTATGTGAGTGTGTATGTTTATGTGTGTGAGTGTATGTGTGTGGGTGTGTGTGTGTGTGTGTGTGAGAGAGAGTGAGTGTATGTGTGAGTGTGTGTGTGTGTGTGCGTGCGTGTGTGTGTTTGAGTGTGTGTGTGTGTGTGTGTGTGTGTGTGTGTGTGTGTGTGTGTGTGTGTGTGTGTGTGTGTGTGTGTGTGTGTGTGTGTGTGTGTGTGTGTGTGTGTGTGTGGGTTGGTGTGTGTGTGTGTGTGAGTGTATGTGTATATTGGATTTGGTGGGGAGGTGGAATATTGCGTTGCGGGACCAGCCGTCTCGTGTGAAGCTGGGACCCGACGGGTCCCCCTTAGTCTAGTGACATTTATTGGGCTTTTTCCTGCTTTGTTTTTTCTCCGTGCATTCACCTGGTTCCATTTTATTATCCCCCCCTTCTTAACAAGCATTGTTATCCACCCATGATCTGTCAGTGTGTTTTTTGGTGAAGAGTCTAGACCCAGGAGTCACAGTCTCAGGATAAGAGGTGACCCATTTACACTGAGATGAGGAGTCTAGGAGTCTAGATGAGGAGGTTATAGTGAATGCGGTCATACAACGCGGAAACAGGCCCTTCAGCCCACCGAGTCCGCACCGACCAGCGACCCCCGCACATTAACACTATCTTACACTAGGGACAATTTTTATATTTCATACCAAGCCAATTAACCTACAAACCTGTACATCTTTGGAATGTGGGAGGAAACCGAAATTCGATGAGAAAACCCACGCAGGTCACGGGGAGAACATACAAACTCCGTACAGACAGCACACGTGGTCAGGATCGAACCCGGGTCTCTGGCGCTGTGAGGCAGCAACTCCTCTGCTGCGCCACTGTGCCGCCCACATCTTTACACTGAAGATAGACACAAAACTCTGGAGTAACTCAGCGGGACAGGCAACAACTCTGGGGAGAAGATATGGGTGACGTTTCGGGTTGAGACCTGCAAATTATGTGGATTGGGGAGGAAGATGGAGTTTCGGCCAAAGCTCAGATCACTTATAGGTTTTATGAATATTGGGCAGACTATAGTATACTTCTGCTTCTGTGTTCAATTTGTTCATTAGTTTTCCTCCCCACTGTCAACCATATGGGCAATTTTATATCAACTGCAAGCTTCTGTATCATGCTCCCCTGTAAATAGTTTATATATACACCACAAACAAGCAAGAGACATAGCAATGGATCTCGGTGGGGGGGGCCGGTATCTCAGCCCCCCACCGAGGGGCCGCGATACCGGCCCACAAAGTCGGCCTCGGGAGTCGACTACGGGAACGGATCTGCGGGCCGGAGTTCCAGAGTCCCGGCCGCAGGGGGCAAATTCGACCCGCTGATCGGCCGCAGAGGTCCCGATGAGTTTGAGATCGGCCGCCTCACCCAGCCTGGGAGCCACATTCATGGAGGACTGGACGTGCGGTGCAGGCCGGTTCTCTGGATGCTTTCAAGAGAGAGCTAGACAGGGCTCTTAAATATAGTGGAGTCAGGGGATATGGGGAGAAGGCAGGAACGGGGTACTGATTGGGGATGATCAGCCATGATCACATTGAATGGCGGTGCAGGCTCGAAGGGCCGAATGGCCTACTTCTGCACCTATTGTCTATTGCCTTTCAGCACCAGGTCCATAGCTCTTACAGCGCCAGAGACCCGGGTTCAATCCTGTCCTCGGGTGCTGTCTGTGTGTGCAGTCTGCACCTTCTGCCCGTTCCCCCTAACATAAAAATATGTGATATGATAGTGGTGTTGCAAAGAACAAGCTTTTAGATTTTTCTTTGTAAGGGGGCGGCGGTAGAACTGCTGCCTCACAGCGCCAGAGACGCGGGTTTGATCCTGAGTACGGGTGCTGTTTGGACGGTGTTTGTATGTTTTCCTTGTGGCCGCGTGGACTTTCTCCGGATGCTCCATTTTCTCCCACACTCCAAAGACGGGGGGGTGGGGGTTTGTCACTGACGTGGCCCTCTGCAAATGGCTCCCATTCTGTAGGGAGTGGATATGAAAGTGGGTTCACACAGGCCTAGTGTGAAAGGGTGACCGATCGTCGGTGTGGACTTGCTTGCCCATTCCCCAAGTGACCTTGTGGGTTTTCTCCGGGTGCACCGGTTTCCTCCCACACTCCAAAGATGTACAGGTTTGTAGGTGAATGGGCTTTTGGTTGTAAGTTGTCCCCAGTGTGTGTAGGATAGTACTAGTACACCGGGATTGATGGGTGGTTCGGACCCGGTGGGCCAAAGGTTCTGTTTCTGCACTATATCTTTATAACAAGAGGAATCGAATATAGGAGCAAAGAGGTCCTTCTGCAATTGTACAGAGCCCTAGTGAGACCACACCTGAAGTATTGTGTACAGTTTTGGTCCCCTAATTCGAGGAAGGACATTCTTGCTATTGAGGGAGTGCAGCGTAGGTTTACAAGGTTAATTCCCGGGATGGCGAGACTGTCATATGCTGAGTGAATGGAGCAACTGGGCTTGTACACTCCGGAGTTTCGAAGGATGAGAGGATATCTCATTGAAACATATAAGATTGTTCAGGGCTTGAACACGCTAGAGGCAGGAAACATGTTCCCGATGTTGGGGGAGTCCAGAACCAGTGGCCACAATTTAGGAATAAGGAGTAAGCCATTTAGAACGGAGACGAGGAAACACTTTTTCTCACAGAGAGTGGTGAATCTGTGGAATTCTCTGCCGCAAAGGGCGGTGGAGGCAGGTTCTCTGGATGCTTTCAAGAGAGAGCTAGATAGGGCTCTTAAAGATAGCGGAGTCAGGGGATATGGGGAGAAGGCAGGGACGGGGTACTGATTGGGGATGATCAGCCATGATCACATTGAATGGCGGTGCTGGCTCAAAGACCCAAATGGTCTACTCCTGCACCTATTGTCTATTGTCTACTGTCTATATCTAAACTAAACGAAATTAAACAAAACTTTCTATGAACTGTTTTCAGTGCAAGTTGATCTTTCCAATAACGTGGTGACCAGAATTGTGCGCAATACCCAAGCTGTGGTTTACCTCGCGTTGTATGCAGGTTGCACAACCTTCCTACTGATGTGTTCTATGCCACAGCAAGGAAAGCATCCCATATGCTTTTGCGCCATTTTAACAGTCTATTTTACTTCGGAGTCACGTGAGTGACTACGTGAAGACCCCGTCCAGTACGCATGCGTGTCATATCGTCTATCGCATTGCGTGACGACTGGCAGGGTGAACGTGATTCTCCTGCCAGCAACAGACCTGAGGTAAGTTTTTAAAATACTTTCAGGTTAAATCTTCTTGCAGGAACCTCTACTTAGAGGTCCTGCTTAAAGTCCGGGGCTAAGTCGGGACGGAGGGAAAACCCCAGTCTCGAACTTCAGGGAACCCCGGTCACTGGGAATCCCGCCCACGGACCTAGACGCTCGGAACCGCGGAATGCGGGTAGCGAGCGGCGGTAAATTCACCATTGAGCCGCTGGCAGCAAACCAACGGCTTCATATGGTGGAGAACCCACTCGGGAGACCGCGGGACGCGGGGAGCGGACGGCGGGGATTCGCCTTTGAGCCGCTGGCTGTGGAGCCAGCGGCTTCATATTGGTGCCGGGGAGGGCACCTGCATAGCCGCTCCGGAGACTGCGGGGAGCTGACGGCGGCAGATTCGCCTTCGAGCCGCTGGCTGTGGAGCCAGCGGCTTCATATTGGTGCAGGGGGCACCTGCGTAGCCGCTCCGGAGACCGCCGGGAGCGGACGGCGGTGAATTCACCTTCGAGCCGCTGGCAGTGGTGCCAGCGGCTTCATATTGGTGCCGGGGACACCGGGACAGCCGCTCCGGAGACCGTAGAATACGGGGAGCGACCGAGAACCCGCTCTGTAGACTGCGGGATGCGAGGAGCAGACGGCAGTAAGTATACCCCCCCTCGAAGCAGGATAACCCCACCCCCGACTTTGTAAATTGCGGCTATCCCTTTGATAGGGACCGCGGGGATATCCCGGCTGCAGTTACTGCAGGGATACCCAGATTGGGGGGGGGAAAAGAAAGCCCCAGCTGGAGAACACCGTGGAGAAGCCCTGTTATAAGGGACCGCGGAAAAGCTGGGGGGGAGAAATAACCCGCAATGGAGTGTTTCTACAAGGACCACAGAGGAACCCCACCTGTAACAAACCACGACCACGAGACCAGGCTCGGGAGGAGTGTTGCCCCGCAGCAGAAGGTTTTAAAAGGACATGCAGGTAAATTCCTTACTTGAAGGTCGTTGTGTCCTGTTTTGTGAGAATATGTTACAGGAATGGACGCCGGCGGGAGCAACTGTGATCGCATATCCCGCATGGAGCGGTTGATGGATCAGAAGCTCCTATGTGACATGCTCCGGTACATGGAGCCTAGTCACCAGGGGGTCCTTGGACGCCCATAGCAGCACCTTATTGAGGGCTGCATAATGCAAATCCGTCGACAGAGGGGTGTATTAGGAGTCACTTCTGGGCTGACTCTGAAGACAGGGGTTTGGCTGAAGAAACCACAAGTGTGCAGGGGGTGCAGGAACAACACTACCAGCAGCAGGAGCTCGACGAGTGGCGTCGGGTTCAGGAAGGCCACATCATCACGCAAGACCTCACATCTTCGACGGCAGCACCCCTATGCACCCACCAGCAAACCAAGATGAACTGAAGCTGGTGAAAGCTTGAAGGCCGTACAACCAGGACAAAGGTCTTTTTTAGGCCACAGTCCAGAACGGCCTTCGTTGGAAGATGCGCCAACCTCGTACGCGAGCTCCTCTACCTCCAGGAGCAGATGTAATCATGCACACATGTTTGAGGCAGCTCCTGGTCGGGTTGCATAAGTCCTCCCATTCGGATAAAGGTATGGAACCTCATCGATGATGTCTCCAGTCACGGATACAAGTTGGTAATATTAAACTGGTTTGAATATTTACACTGGTTTGGGATAACACTAGATTAGTTTATACTGCACACAGGTATGGTTGGAGTTGCCTTTCAAGACAAGGCTCACAAGAATGGGATGTGGACTGATCATTGTCAACAGCCTCAAACCGCATGTGCAATATAGACTTTTCTGAATAACTTCCATGTGATCATTTCCACTCACAGGGTTGAAGATATTTGAAATTTAACTGGATGAGGCAACGATTCACTCAGTAGCGTTACAATGGGCTAACTCCAGTTTCCAGATTATTTACCAAATCACTACTATCAGTGCTTCGACTGCACAGAGCTAACAAATAAGTAGCATGGTCAATCTGGATGATATTGAACATACTGTATTTTACTAAATTAGCCTTATCAGCCACATAGCTATATTTGAGGAATTGGTTCACACCCGTCCAGTTAAATTTAAATTAAGTTGATACCAACTGAAACTATTGATTGTTGGGATACAATCATCCATTTATTGGTCTGGGATCAGCTCTGAGATAAAAAATTAGACCTCTGCTATTTTTAGCTGAAACAATCAAAGTCACTATGATGGACAGCTTTGCTCCACTAAAACCTCTTATCCGTAAATCTTCAGTCATTTCCAAACTGATGCTATTGCCCAAAGATGGGTAATTTACTAATACCATCTCTAGTTACGGAGGCAGATGGGATTAGCATGAGTTATCAAGTGTTCAGTCATGGTATCAACTGCCAATGGACACCAGGTGCATTCTGTGCATTAAAGGGTGTGTGGATATGCATATAAGGCATGCACAAGTCCAAGGTGATACACTTTGGAGGTGGTATATGATAATCACAAAGGTACAATCAAATCAAAGTATCCGGTGATAGTTTTACCAAACCACATTTAGCACTGGTGTATTATTATGCAAAATCAATGACAACACAGAATGAATGTGTGATCACAAAGTATTTAATGACAATGTGGATTGATAGAACACTAACTATTGAGATGCTTGCATCCAGTTTCAATCAACAGAGAACGAGCCATACAGTGGCGAAAGGTGCATTCTCGCTACACTAGGAAGGAATGTTCTTTTATGTCTTCCTCCATTTGGCCTCAATAGACGGGTTTTGCAAAATTCAGCAAGATTCCCGCTTCCAGGTTTTCATAGTGCCTGCCTGGGTTATACACCTATGGCTCCTGCTGAGGCGAAGAATGAACATAAAACCTTACATGGTTAATTCCGGATAAAAAGATGCTGGCTCAGTTGTGATGTTGAAACCATCCTCTGCATGATATAATCAATCATAGACTCACAGACTCTGAGAGATCGTTCCTGCGGCTTGGGTTGTCAAACCATGAGCGTTAGAGTGCTCACTACAGATTGCAGGGATAGCCTCATATAGCAGCTATCTGCATAGGAGATGGGAAGCATTGTTTATGCTTCCTTACGTTTAACAAGGCACGGTGGACTGACACGTTAAAATTCAGTTTTATGGGATTATAACATTAAGTTACTATTCCATTACTGTGCCTTAAGTACCTCCTAATCATTTGGCTGATGGGTACATAAACCATTCTGTCCGGTTCTCACCCTCTGATATCCAGAGAATGAAGGTACCATCAGCTTAAAACCTCCCAGGTTTAGGGACGCAGAGATATGGGTTGTTAACATTGTACTACATCACTTCACCGATGGGCATCAGCAACATCCCTGCCCATGGTCATACTCACGTACTAGTAATTACGCCATGACACTGAGTACAGGGCTATGGGTCCAGTCATTGCAACACTGGATAGGATGATCATATCTGCGGGCTATTATAACATGTTTGTTTATGTTTACGCATTTACACCAGTAGGGGGCGCCGTCCTGTGTGGTATGGCTGCCCAGCCTGCAGCTGTCTGTTTTTCATCTTTTTTCTTATTTTTAGTTAGTTGAGTGTTTTGTTTTTTAGGAGTTCTAGCCTTTTTATGTGGGGTGGGGGGGGAAGGGGGAAACTGCTTTCTAGGGTCTCCTACCTGGTCGGAGAGGCAGCTTTTCTCCGGGCTGCAGTTTCGACCTGTCCTCGCGGCCTACCAGCGGGCCTGGAGCGGTGTTTCCTGAGGGGAGCGCCCAGTACCTCGGCTTCGGCGGCGGCACAGCGCTGGAGCGCTATCACGGAGCGGAGCGGGCGATGCCTTGCCCGGGACGCCGCGCTGGAACTCCGGTGAGCTGAAGACCGCCGATGAACATCGCGGAGCTGCGGGACTGTGCAGCGGCCAGCTGCGGGCGGCGGCGCTGAACTTTACATCGGGAGCCTGGGATCTCGCGACGAGATCGCCAGTGGTGGAGCTCCATCCGGCGCGGCCTTGTTGGCTTCGGAAGCCGCGGTCTCCGGTAAGGGAAGCGGCCGTTCCAGGGTTCCCATGCCGTTGAGAGGATTCTCCCGACGCCGGAGCACCATCACCCGGCGAGAACGGCCTGGAACATCGGGCCTCCGTAAAGGCAACTGAGGCCTCAATGGGCCCGACTATGGGTGGACATGGGATGGGGACTGGACATTGTGCCTTCCCCCACAGTGGGAGCCATTGTGGGGGGATGTTTTTATGTTTAAATTTCTTTATTACTGTTATGTCTGTATTCTTTCTTCATGTGCTGCATTGGCAAGAAGCATTTCACTACACCTAGGTGTATGTGACCAATAAAATAACCTTTGAACCTTTGAATTAATCAAGCAGATTAGACAGGGACATCAAGACCAAACTAGAGCTGCATACCCCATGGACCTTGGGTTGCGTGTGATCACGCATTTATACCAGTATGTCAAGGTTCCTAAGAGTTTTATAGACTGACAGCAATATTATAAGTTACATAAAATCCTGTTAGAAGGTATCACTACGAACCTTCTCCAGATGGTTATATGGGTCTGGCATATACAGCAGTGTACATTGACATTGAGTCTCACTCCACCAGGACCGCTATATCTCAGCAGCAGGAATGGACCACATCCTAGCGGTTGCAGGATGTTCAAACTATTGATCTGTCCAAATATTCAGAATAAACCTATTGCCAGAACAGGGGTATTTGCCAACTCTATGTTAGGTATGGTTCATACTTCCTCCAGGTTGAGGGAGGTTACTATTGCCACTATTATTCATTTATAGCATCAACATGTCTATATCTATGTCATGTCTGAATGTATTCTTAATGCTCACTCATCATTGGCCTACTGATGCAGTGTATGACGTCTGGACTTGGTTCCACGGCATGAAATCACAGAGCTTTAAAATATTCACGTAGTCGCTCACGTGACTCCGAAGTAAAATGGTAAGATTAAACGAGAACTTACCAGTTTGAAGTTTGATCTTTATTTTATGAGGAGTAACGTTGAGGGATTACGTGCCCTCCGCTCCCAGCCCTCTATCATAAAGTTCAACAGGTATTATGGTTCTCTTATCTTACTATGTTCATTTCAACAACTGTTTTCTGTGATTTCACACCGCTGCTTTGAAGATTGACACGCATGCGTACTGGACGGGGTCGTCACGTAATCCCTCAACGTTACTCCTCATAAAATAAAGATCAAACTTCAAACTGGTAAGTTCTCGTTTAATCTTACCATTCTAATCTCAATCTTTAACTCAATGTAATGTTTTAACTTGAATGTCTGAATGTCTGATAGTACATGATGATGGTCAATGGATATTTTATAGGCACGTGCAGCAAAATTACAGTGAAATAAATCTTTTGCATATCGATAGAGATTATTGCCGGACATCGACAATCCCCGATTTAATCCACCATGCATGAAAACGACCATGTCATAAGCAATTGGAGCAGCATTAGGCCATTCAGCCCATCAAGTCTACTCCGCCATTCAATCATGGCTGATCTATCTCTCCCTCCTAACCCCATTCTCCTGCCTTCTCCCCATAACCCCTGACACCCGTACTAATCAAGAATCTATCTATCTCTGCCTTAAAAATATCCATTGACTTGGCCTCCACAGCCTTCACCCTCATCACCCTCCGACTAAAGAAATTCCTCCTCATCTCCTTCCTAAAGCTACGTCCTTTTATTCTGAGGTGCTGGCCTCTGTTCTTAGACTCTCCCACTAATGGAAACATCCTCTCCACATTCACTAGCAGATCAGATCAGTTGATACTATACTGTACATGAATCAAGTTACATTTAAGTACAATAGTTAGTGCAAAGGGGAAGATGCAGAGTGCAGGATATAGTTCTGCACCCTCTGCCCCTCTACTGAAGGAAATCAGTCGTTCCATCTTACTTCACCTGGGACTCACTCACTAGTGGAAATATCTCCACATCCACTCTATCTGTCGGGGTTTGGTAACCGCCCGCTGGTCTTATGGTGTCCGGCCACGCTGGTCTTATGCTTTGGTCACAGTGATGACCAAAACATAACTTAACAATTGCATTCTGAAGAAAGGTGCGGACCCGAAGCATCACCCATCCTTTTTCTCCAGAGATGCTGCCTGACCCACTGAGTTACTCCACCATTTTGTGTCTATCTTTGGTATAGACCAGCATCTGCAGTTCCTTTCTTCACATGATCGAGCATATTGATTGAATTAATTAATTAACACTTTATTGTCACATGTGACAAGTCACGGTGAAATTCTTTGCTTGCAAGGTATGCAAATAGTTGCCACACATAGGGCGCTGAAAGGGCGCATGAAGGGACATCATTTAGCAAATTGGTCGGTCAAAGAGAGTTGAATACTTTGACTCAAAAAGGCAGCCAGCATCATCAAGGACCCACATCATCCTGGCCACACACCCATCTCTCCGTGGCCATCGGGAAAAAGGTACAGGAGCCTGAAATCTGAAACATCCAGGTTCAGGAACAGCTACTTCCCCACAACCATCTGACTATTAAACTCGCCATCAAACGAACTCTGAACTATAACAGTCTTATTACTATTGCATTTTATCTATTTATTCATTGTGTGTGTATATATGTATATATATATATATGGTCTATGGACACACTGAACTTTTATCTCCTGCACAGTGAGATTATTTTTGCTTTATTACACACGCAGGCACCGCCATGTTTTGCCGCCGTTATTCAAAGTCTAAAGTCAGGTGGGCCCGCACGCTCAATGTACTGAAACAGGTCCCGTGAACCGACGACCCTCTCCTCTCCTCTCCTCACCCGGCCATCTTTGTGTCCCGGGGATGCCTCCTGCAGCCGACCGTGAAGGCGCTGGAGCCGTTACCCCGGTTCACCCTCATTTCACTGGATAGAGAATTAGGTGATCAAGTACAGAATTGGAAACCACTGGTCTTCATGTTCATTGTAGACTGGATTCTGTTAATACCATTGATCATAACACACCACGGATGCCCTTCAGTCAATCTGCTTCTAATGGCCTTCTAAAATAGCATTGTTCATAGGTGCCAGGGAGGCAATAGACAATAGACAATAGGTGCAGGAGGAGGCCATTTGGTCCTTCGAGCCAGCACCGCCATTCAATGTGATTATGGCTGATCATCCCCAATCAATACCCCGTTCCTGCCTTCTCCCCATATCTCCTGACTCCGCAATTTTTAAGAGCCCTATCTAGCTCTCTCTTGAAAGCATCCAGAGAGCCTGCCTCCACCGCCCTCTGAGGCAGAGAATTCCACAGACCCGATATGATTAAAACCATGTACTCACAGAAGAAGTTGCCAGAGAGGTATCTGTATGGACGTGAATATTGTCCAGCTTGCACACCGGGGTAACACAATTGAAGGAGGGTCTCGACCCGAAACGTCACCTATTTCCTTCCTTCCATAGATGCTGCCTCACCCGCTGCGTTTCTCCAGCATTTTTGTCTACCTTTGAATTTGATATTAGTTTAGTTTAGAGATGCAGCGTGAAAATAGGCATTTTGGCTCACTGAGTCCGCGCCGACCAGCGATCGCCGCACACGGACGCTATCCGACACACACGAGGGACAATTTAGAGTTTTATTTGTGCATCACTGGAGTGTGGGAATAAACCAGAGCTCCCAGAGAAAAGCCACACGGTCACGGGGAGAACGTACAAACTCTGTACAGACAGCGCCCGTAGTCAGGATCGACCCCACTACTGCGCCACCCATCCGTGAAGGAAAGGTTAATGCCTTCTATACTAGGTATGGCGTTTGGGTCTCGTCCGGACTGATTCCTGGGATGGCAGGACTTTCATATGAAGAAAGACTGGATAGACTCGACTTGTACTCGCTAGAATTTAGAAGATTGAGGGGGGATCTTATAGAAACTTACAAAATTCTTAAGGGGTTGGACAGGCTAGATGCAGGAAGATTGTTCCCGATGTTGGGGAAGTCCAGAACAAGGGGTCACTGTTTAAGGATAAGGGGGAAGTCTTTTAGGACCGAGATGAGAAAAACATTTTTCACACAGACAGTGGTGAATCGGTGGACTTCTCTGCCACAGAAGGTAGTTGAGGCCAGTTCATTGGCTATATTTAAGAGGGAGTTAGATGTGGCCCTTGTGGCTAAAGGGATCAGGGGGTATGGAGAGAAGGCAGGTACAGGATACTGAGTTGGATGATCAGCCATGATCATATTGAATGGCGGTGCAGGCTCGAAGGGCCGAATGGCCTACTCCTGCACCTATTTTCTATGTTTCTATGTTTCTATGTACTGTGTCAAACTGAGAAGCAGCAGAGGTAAGTAGCAACAAGAAGCTACACTAATCCTGAGACTAAGCCGCGTGTGATCCTGACCTTGACCTCCAGGAGCACAGCAATCCAGTCACTTGAAAAATCCTCACGTGTTGGAGGTTGTAGAAAGGTGACAATCTCATCCAGTCCAGAGGGGTCACGGAAAGAGCGTTCACGTCGCGGCCCTGTTTCCACCAATCTTTCCACCAACGCCATGCACAAGAAGCGACAGGACAGACACCATTGTATGCAGATGCCGAGAAGTATGTCCAGCTCTGGCTGAACAACTTGTAATCTTGCGTGTGGACTCGACAAGAAGAAGATCGAGTCCAAAGAATGCTGCTTGAGTGATAGCCTTTAAATGTGCATTTCTATGGAAGTGGCTTTCCCAGAAGAAGGGTCTCAACCCGGAACGTCACCTATTCCTTTTCTCCAAAGATGCTGCCTGACCCACTGAGTTACTCCAGCATTTTGCGCCTGTCTTCGGTTTAAAACAGTTGCCTCCTATGCATTGGGATGAATATAACATGGTTGTTCTGTGAGCAAATAACAACTGGGGGAGAAACGCTGCAGAGGAATGATGCAAGTTATTGATTTCATACGTGTCAGTGTTATGTCACCAAAAACGTGTTAGAGAGAAGAAAAGATAGACAAAAAAATTAAGGAACACTATGACAACCAGAAATGGTTGCAATAGAACAATAGAACAATAGACAATAGGTGCAGGAGTAGGCCATTTGGCCCTTCGAGCCAGCACCGCCATTCAATGTGATCATGGCTGATCATCCCCAATCAGTACCCCGTTCCTGCCTTCTCCCCATATCCCCTGACTCCGCTATTTTTAAGAGCCCTATCTAGCTCTCTCTTTCTTGAAAGCATCCAGAGAACCTGCCTCCTGAGGCAGAGAATTCCACAGACTCACCACTGTGAGAAAAAGTGTTTCCTCGTCTCAGTTCTAAATGGCTTACTCCTATTCTTAAACTGTGGCTCCGGGTTCTGGACTCCCCCAACATCGGGAACATGTTTCCTGTCTCTAGCGTGTCCAAGTCCTTAATAATCTTATATGTTTCAATAAGATCCCCTCTCATCCTACTAAACTCCAGAGTGTACAAGCCCAGCTGCTCCATTCTCTCAGCATATGACAGTCCCGCCATCCCGGGAATTAACCTTGTAAACCTACGCTGCACTCCCTCAATAACAAGAACGTCCTTCCTCAAATTAGGGGACCAAAACTGCACACAATACTCCAGGTGTGGTCTCACTAGGGCCCTGTACAACTGCAAAAGGACCTCTTTGCTCCTATATTCGACTTCCTCTTGTTATAAAGGCCAACAATGTTGTTCCAAAACAGCTGAAACCAATTTTCAGCAGTACTGCATCATTTCTTGTGGCATTGTGTGATGGAATTTCTAGACAAAGGAGTTTGAATATCTTGAAAATATTCAGATTGTTTAAGAATGAACTGACAGGGAAACATAAATGTCGGTCAAACTTGTCTGAATACTTTTTGAAACGTTGCTACAGTAATGACTAGTTACATTCTGCACTGAGTCCGCACCGACCAGCGATCCCCGCACACTAACATTACCCTACACACCCTAGGGACAATTTTCACATTTACACCAAGCCAATTAACATACAAACCTGTATGTCTTTGGAGTGTGGGAGGAAACCGAAGATCTCAGAGAAAATCCACGCAGGTAACGGGGAGAACGCACAAACTTCGTACAGACAGCGCCTGTAGTTAGGATCGAAGCTAGTCTCTGGCGCTCTAAGGCAGTAGCTCTACCGCTACGCCACCGTGCCACCCCAGATCTGTGTTGAGGCCAGAACTATTCTCTATAATTTTAAATGACTTAGATAGCCACATACCTGTATCCCAAACATATAAAAATCGGTAACGTTATAAGCAGAAACAATTTACAAAGCAATATGAATAGATTAAGAGAATACCTAAATAAGAGAACAACTGATTAATAGGTTGCTGGAAGCACACTGACAACACATCACATTACACGACTTGTCATTGTGTTGGATCAGTACTTCCACTGTTGAATAGGACAAATAGACTATTGTTAAAGAATTTCACAAGAACTTATATGTGCAAACTGCAATTTTCAACTTTCATAGCAAAACAAAAAAGACGTAGTCGATAGCACATTTAAAGTTCAGGTAGTCTTTTCACATTGTTTCCTAATCAAAATGAAATCATTGTTCTCTACTTGTGCTTAAGATATGGACATCGAGTTAAAGGCCTGTCCCACTTGACGATTTTTTCGGCGACTGCCGGCATCATTGACTGACGTATCAGGTCACCGAAAAATCCGTGGTGTGATGCGGCGTTACGACGTTTGACGCGGCGTGATGACGTATGACATGACGGTGGCGCGGCGTGATGACGTATTGACGCGCGGTGTTTTTTCAAGTGTCGCAACATTTTTTTGTGGCCGCTGGATTTTGAAATGTTCAAAATCTTTCGGCAACACAGATATGATGCCGGCAAAATCGCCACAAGGGACAGGCCCTTTATACAGCTCAGAAACTGGTCCTTCGGCCCAACCTGCCCATGTACAGTCTGAAGCCAAGATCCTATAGCGGAGCAAGATAGACCACTCCTGCTAAATGCAATGGGCTGACGTGTAGTACGCAACGGAGCGGAACGTGAGCCTTTTTTTCATCAATTACAGTAACCCGACCCCACTCGCAGTGGCTCCCCCATGCCTTACAGCGCCAGAGACCTGGCTATGGGTGCTGTCTGTACATAGTTTGTACGTTCTCCACGTGACCTGTGTGGGTTTTCACCAAGAACTTTGGTTTCCTCCCACACTCTAGACATACAGGTTTGTGGGTTATTGGGTTTAGTATAAATGTAAAAATAGTCCCCAGTGTAGCATTGTGTAATGTGCGGGGATCGCTGGCCGGTGCGGACTCGGTGGGCCGAAGAGCCTGTTTACGCACTGTATCATGGACCGATTACAGGGCATCTTCAGGGGTGAAGATGAGCAGCCGGAAGTGGTAGTGCATGTCGGCACAAATGACGTCGAGAAGAAGAGGAAAGAGATTCTGCAGCGTGACTTTAGGGAGCTCGGAAGCAGGACCTCCAGGGTGGTTATCTCTGGTTTGCTTCCAGTTCCTCGTGCTGGTGAGGGCAGGAACAGGGAGATACAGGACCTGAATGTGTGGCTGAGCAGCTGGTGCAGGGGGCAGGGATTTAGATTCTTAGATCACTGGCATCTGTATTGGGGTAAGGGGGAACTGTACAAAAGGGACGGGTTGCACCTTAACAGGCGGGCGACCAGCATTCTGACAGGCAGGTTTGCCACTGCTACACAGGTGGGTTAAAACTAAATAAGGGGGGGAAGGAGACAAATTGGAAATACAAGGATGGAGTTAAAGGGAAAGAGAGTATAGGAAAAGTTAAGAAAGACACCAGAATTAACGAGACAGAAAGCTCACAAAGGGATAGGAGAGTATGGCCAAGTGAAATAGGAATCGATGTGAAAGGTGAGGTGAGTAATGGATTTAAAGTATTATATATAAATGCGCCAAGTATAAGAAGTAAAGTGGATGAGCTTGAGGCTCAGTTAGAGATTGGTAGATATGACATTGTGGGGATTACAGAGACATGGCTGCAGGAGGGTCGTGGCTGGGAACTTAATATGCAGGGTTATACATCCTATAGAAAGGACAGGCAGGTGGGCAGAGGAGGTGGGGTAGCTCTGCTGGTGAGGGATGGAATTCAGTCCCTTGCGAGGGGTGACATAGGGACGGACAAGGTAGAGTCACTGTGGATAGAATTGAGGAATTGTAAAGGTAAGAAGACACTAATGGGAGTTATCTACAGGCCCCAAACTGTAGCCTGGATATAGGGTGCAAGTTGCAGCAGGAGTTAAAATTGGCATGTAACAAAAGTAATGCCACTGTGGTTATGGGAGATTTCAATATGCAGGTAGACTGGGAAAATCAGGTTGATTCTAGACCCCAAGAAAGGGAGTTTGTAGAATGCCTCCGAGAATGCCTCTTAGAGCAGCTTGTAATGGAGCCGACCAGAGAGAAGGCAATTTTGGATTTAGTGTTGTCCAATGAAACAGATGAAAGGGAACTCAAGGTGAAGGAACCGCTAGGAGGTAGTGACCATAATATGATGTTTTAAACTGCAATCTGATAGGGAATCAGAAGTGTCAGTGATGCAGTTGAACAAAGGGGACTATGAAGGCATGAGAGAGGAGCTGGCCAAGGTCGACTGGAAAAGGATCCTAGCAGGAATGACGGTGGAACAGCAATGGCAGGAATTTCTGCGCATAATCCAGAAGATGCAGGATGATTTAATTCCAAAAAGAAAGATTTTTAAAAAAAAATTATTTACTTATTTATTAGAAGTAGACATATTATAAAATGTAGTTACATATTATAGTAAAAAAACTTTTCATATACATCAGTCATACATTATTAAAATTTTCTATTATCAATTGCTTCTGCTTCTGTTGTGTTTTTATTTTTTATAGAAAGAGGGAAAAAGAGAACACAACAGAAAAACAAGGGAGGTGGAATGGGTTACCTGTAATACATCAATGGAGATAGGTTCGTAGGTTATAAAGTATAGCTTTTCCTCTGTTCCTGAGTTCAAGTTTCAGTTGGGTCCTCGTGCTGTGCCAATCTATCCCTTCAGATAGTTAATGAATGGAGCCCAAATTTTATGGAAAAGATCTTGTTTGTCCATTAAGACAAGTCTAATTCTTTCTAAGTATAGGGTCTCCGACATTTCCGTAATCCACATTTTAATTGTGGGGGTTGTAGGGCCTTTCCAAAATTTTAATATTAATTTTTTCCCGGTTATTATACTGTAGTTGAGGAAATTTCTTTGGTTTGTTGTGAGTGTTAAGCTTTGTTCTGATATTCCAAGTATTATTAATTTTGTGTCTGGGTCCAGTTTTGTATTAATAACTTCTGAAGTTATTTCAAAAATATCAGTCCAGAAATGTTTAAGTTTTATACAGTTTGCAAACGTATGTGTTAAATTAGCCTCTAGATGTAGACATTTATCACAAATAGGAGAGATTTGTGGGAAGATTCTATTTATTTTTATTTTAGAGTAGTGTAGTCTATGTAAGACCTTGAATTGTATTAAAGTATGTCTGGCATTTAATGAACATTGATGTATTTGTTGTAAACTTTCGTCCCACATATCTTTCGTGATAGGGTGACCTATTTCATTTTCCCATTTGTATCTATATGGTTCGGTCTGTGGTACCTCGTTATTTAGTAGGGTGTTATAAATATAAGCTATTAGTTTTTCAGTATTAGGATGCTTGTTCAGACATTCATCAAGAATTTCTGATTCCCTATTCCTGTAGACTTGTGTATTAGATTTAACATAATCTCTAATTTGTAGATATCTGAAGAAATTATTTGAGTGCAGTCCATAATTCTGTTGTAACTCTTGAAATGAAAGAAAAGTACCTTTCCCATAAAGATGTCCTATATTTTTGATTCCATAATTTTTCCATTGTGTGAAACCTTTGTCCATAAAGGATGATTTGAATAAAGGAATATTTACAATGGGAAGGCAGAGTGGTATATTATTCAATTTTAAATCTTTTTTTATTTGTTTCCAAATTCGTATTCCACTATGTATTATGGGGTTTTCTTTATAGGTTTTTTTGTGCAGTTTTGTGGGGGCAAATATGATCGGTCCAATTTCAAAAGGTAGACAGTCTTCCTTTTCCATCATTAGCCAATCTGGTTGTTGATCCATTTCTTCCAGCCAGAAATTCATGTTTTTAATATGGACTGCCCAAAAATAAAATAAGAAATTTGGCAAAGCCAAACCTCCATTTATCTTTGATTTACATAAATGTTTTTTACTTATTCTATGATTCTTATAATCCCAGACAAAACTTGTAACAATGGAATCGACTTTTTTGAAAAAAGTTTTTGGGATATATATCGGAATTAATTGAAGTAGGTACAGCAGTTGCGGTAAAAAAATCATTTTTATAGCATTAATTCTCCCAAGTATAGAAATGGGGAGTGTTTTCCAGTATTGAATATTCTTATGTAGTTTATTCAGTAAGGGTGGGAAATTTAGTTTAAATAAAGAGGTATATGTCTTAGTTACATAGATTCCTAAGTATTTAAATTTATCTTTAACTATTTTAAAAGGGGATTGTTGTATTGTATGTAAATTGAATTTTGTTATTGGCATGATTTCGCTTTTATTCCAATTAATTCTATATCCAGAGGAAGAAAGATTCTAAGGGGAGTAAGAGGCAACCGTGGCTGACAAGGGAAGTTAGGGATGGAATAAAACTAAACGAAAAGGTTTATAACAGAGTAGCGTGAAGCCAGAGGATTGGGAAACTTTCGAAAGACAACAGAAGGTAACAAAAAGGGCAATATGGGGTGAAAAGATGAAGTACGAGGGTAAGCTGGCCAAGAATATAAAGAAGGACAGTAAAAGCTTCTTTAGGTATGTTAAGAGAAAAAGATTAGTAAAGACAAATGTGGGTCCCTTGAAGGCAGACATGGGTGAAATTATTATGGGCAACAAGGAAATGGCAGAGTTGAACAGGTACTTTGGTTCTGTCTTCACTAAGGAAGACACAAACAATCTCCCAGATGTACTGGAGGACAGAGGATCTAGGGAGACAGAGGAACTGAAAGAAATTTGCATTAGGCGAGAAATAGTATTGGGTAGACTGATGGAACTAAAGGCTGATAAATCCCCAAGGCCTGATGATCTGCATCACAGGGTACTAAAGGAGGTGGCTCTACAAATATTGGACGCATTGGTGATCATTTTCCAATGTTCTATAGATTCAGGATCAGTTCCTGTGGATTGGAGGGTAGCTAATGTTATCCCACTTTTCAAGAAAGGAGCGAGAGAGAAAACGGGGAATTACAGACCAGTTAGCCTGACTTCGGTGGTGGGAAAGATGCTGGAGTCAATTATTAAAGAGGTAATAATGGGGTATTTGGTTAGCAGTAAAATGATTAGTCCAAGTCAACATAGATTTATGAAAGAGAAATCATGCTTGACTAATCTTCTGGAATATTTTGAGGATGTGACAAGTAAAATGGATGAAGGAGAGCCAGTGGATGTAGTGTATCTGGACTTTCAGAAAGCCTTTGATAAGGTCCCACACAGGAGATTAGTGGGCAAAATTAGAGCACATGGTATTGGTGGTAGGGTATTGACATGGATAGAGGATTAGTTGGCAGACAGGAAGCAAAGAGTAGGAATAAACGGGTCCCTGTCAGAATGGCAGGCAGTGGCGAGTGGAGTGCCGCAAGGCTCGGTGCTGGGGCCTGCAACTATTTACAATATATATTAATGATTTAGATGATGGAATTAAAAGTAACACTAAGCAAATTTGCAGATGACACAAGCTGGGTGGCAGTGTGAACTGTGAAGAGGATGCTAGGAGGTTGCAGGGTGACTTGGACAGGTTGAGTGAGTGGGCAGATGCATGGCAGATGCAGTATAATGTAGATAAATGTGAGGTTATCCACTTTGCGGCAAGAACAAGGAGGCAGATTATTATCTCAATGGTGTCAGATTAGGAAAAGGGAAGTGCAATGAGACCTGGGTGTCCTTGTACACCAGTCACTGAAAGTAAACATGCAGGTACAGCAGGCAGTGAAGAAAGCTAATGGCATGTAGGCCTTCATAACAAGAAAATTTGAGTACAGGAGTAAAGAGGTCCTTCTGCAGTTGTATAGGGCCCTGGTGATACCACATCTGGAGTACTGTGTACAGTTTTGGTCTCCTAATTTGAGGAAGGATATCCTTGCTATTGAGGCAGTGCAGCGTAGGTTCACGAGGTGAATCCCCGGTTAATGGCAGGACTGCCATATGAGGAAAGATTGGAAACACTGGGCTTGAATTCACTGGAAATTAGAAGGATGAGTGGTGATCTTATAGAAACATATACAATTATAAAAGGACTGGACAAGCTAGATGCAGGAAAAATGTTCCCAATGTTGAGGGAGTCCAGACCAGGGGCCACAGTCTAAGAATAAAGGGGAGGCCATTTTAAACTGAGATGAGAAAAAACATTTTCACCCAGAGAGTTGTGAATTTGTGGAATTCTCTGCCACAGAAGGCAGTGGAGGCCAAATTACTGGATGAATTTAAAAGTGAGTTAGATAGAGCTCTTGGGGCTAGCAGAATCAAGGGGTATGGGGAGAAGGCAGGCACGGGTTACTGATTGTGGATGATCAGCCATGATCACAATGAATGGCGGTGCTGGCTCGAAAGGCCAAATGGCCTCCTGCTGCACCTATTTTCTATGCATTTATGCCAATTAAACTTTCCTCCTCTCACCATAAAGCTCACCATAGAGACATTTCCACACCAGGAAAAAGGTTCTGACTATCTTCCCGATCTATGCTTCTCATAATTTGAATAAACCCTCAACCTCTGACGTTTCAGAGATACAAATTCTATACTGTTCTATGTATTAAAGATATAGGTCATGCAAAGAAATTATTTATAATCACTTAAAACTTATTTTTCTGAATAATAATAATATACAATTGTGTTTATGCACGATTTTATAGGTACATCCTTGTCATTTTCCATTTGGCGCGACTGCCACAGAAATTGCCTTTAACATGCTCTTATCATGATCTCCTGTGGCCTTCGCCATAACGTAACAATTAGTTGTAGGAAGGAACTGCAGATGCTGGTTTACACCGAAGATAGACACAAAATTATAGCCATGACATATAAGAGCTCTATCTAACTCTCTTTTAAATCTTACATATAAGATTGTTAAGGGCTTGGACACACTAGAGGCAGGAAACATGTTCCCGATGTTGGGGGAGTCCAGAAGCAGGGGCCACAGTTTAAGAATAAGGGGTAAGCCATTTAGAACGGAGACGAGGAAACACTTTTTCTCACAGAGAGTGGTGAGTCTGTGTAATTCTCTGCCCCAGAGGGCGGTGGAGGCAGGTTCTCTGGATGCTTTCAAGAGAGAGCTAGATAGGGCTCTTAAAAATAGCGGAGTCAGGGGATATGTGGAGAAGGCAGGAACGGGGTATTGATTGGGGATGATCAGCCATGATCACATTGAATGGCGGTGCTGGCACGAAGGGCCGAATGGCCTACTCCTGCACCCATTTTCTATTGTCTATTGTCTATAAATTGCTGGAGTATCTGAACATCACCGCCTAGACCTACCTGATCTCCCGGTTAGTAAACACTTTTACTCCCCATCCCATTCCCACACTGACCTTTCTGTCGTGGGCCTCCTCCATTGTCAGGGTGAGGCCCAATGCAAATTTGAGGAGCGCATTTCATATTTCACTTGAGCGGTTTACACCCCAGATTTCCCACTTTCTCCGTCCCTCCCCCATTTTAAGATAGACACAAAAAGCTGGAGTAACTCAGCGGAGGCAGGCAGCATCTCTGGAGAGAAGGAACAGGTGGTCTCGACCCAAAACGTCACCCATTCCTTCTATCCAGAGATGCTGCCTGTCCCGCTGAGTTACTCCAGCTTTTTATGTCTATCTTCGGTTTAAACCAGCATCTGCATTCATTCTTATGCACCTCCACCATCCTAATTCTCTGACTAGTTTCACTGTCCTCCTGATTAAATATTACTGTTTGTAAGCCTCGTTGTCTCCTTACCCTCAGCTAACCTTTAGAAGGATGAGAGGGTATCTCATTGAAACTTATAAGTGTTAAGGGTTTAGACATGCTAGAGGCAGGAAACATGTTCCCGATGCTGGAGGAGTCCAGAACCGGGGGCCACAGTTTAAGAATAAGGAGTAAGCCATTTAGAACGGAGACGAGGAAACACTTTTTCGCACAAAGAGTGGTGAGTCTGTGGAATTCTCTGCCCCAGAGGGCGGTGGAGGCATGTTCTCTGGATGCTTTCAAGAGAGCTAGATTGGGCTCATAAAAATAGCGGTCAGGGGATATGGGGAGAAGGCAGGAACGGGGTATTGATTGGGGATGATCAGCCATGATCACATTGAATGGCGGTGCTAGCTCGAAGGGCCAAATGGCCTACTCCTGCACCTATTGTCTATTGTCTATTGTCCGCAGATACTACCCGACCCACTGAGTTCCTCCAGCACTTAGTGTTCTGCTTCAAACTACCCAGAAACTGGAAGACCCAGTTTTTTGGCCTGCAAACAGATCGCGTTTAACGCTAACTCCCATTTAGGTTCTTTCATTAATAATGCAAAATTGCCAAAACTGTGCTGAGGTGACAAGCACCCAGAAACAAAGTGCTAAAATGGGACGTGCACAATTCCTGCTGGAATTTGGCATGGCAAACATTGCGGTACTGTGCTGCCCTGTTATGCTATGAGGAGTCCTGAGATAGTGGCCATGAATATTTCTCAGTAAAATATCATCAATCGCTGTCTAAAAAAGAGCGCTGTCTAAAAAATTCACACGGGCTGGTGAAGGAAACAATGTGTGTGTGTGTGTGTTCCACTCTGACAGTCGCCGTTTCCAGTTGCCGGTTTTTCACGCGACTGCCGGCAGTCTGCTGAAAAACCGCCCAAGTGGGACAGGCCCATAACTGTCAGATTAGCCTGATGGTTTAAAAAACAGCCCTCAACCCTTTTGTGTACAAGAGATTTAAAGCATTGTTTTCAACAATTCAACCCAAAAAAATTCACTTGCGAGCGAGCGCACAAGATAAAATCTGGAGAAATATTTGAACTATTTCTGTCATGGGAAGAACAGCAGCTTCTCTGGCTCCCACGCTGCCGAGAGCCAAAGAGAAGCAACACACACACACACAATCTCCAAACTTATACACTTGAATGATTCCAACACACATTTTATAACTAGGATGGGGGAGGGACAGAGAGAAGGAAAGCAAGAGTAGTTCTCCGACTAGGTACACAAAATTGCTGGGGAAACTCAGCGGGTGCAGCAGCATCTATGGAGCGAAGGAAATAGGCGACGTTTCGGGCCGAAACCCTTCTTCAGACTGATGGGGGGTGGGGGGGGGAGAAGGAAGGAAAAGGGGAGGAGGAGGAGGAGCCCGAGGGCGGGCGGATGGGAGGGTGGGAGGAGACAGCTAGAGGGTTAAGGAAGGGGAGGAGACAGCAAGGGCTAGCAAAATTGGGAGAATTCAATGCTAATGCCATCCGGACGCAAGGTCCCCAGACGGAATATGAGGTGCTGTTCCTCCAATTTCCGCTGTTGCTCACTCTGGCAATGGAGGAGACCCAGGACAGAGAGGTCGGATTGGGAATGGGAGGGGGAGTTGAAGTGCTGAGCCACCGGGAGTTCAGGTAGGTTATTGCGGACTGAGCGGAGGTGTTCGGCGAAACGATCGCCCAACCTACGCTTAGTCTCCCCGATGTAAATCAGCTGACATCTAGAGCAGCGGATGCAGTAGATAGGTTGGAGGAGATACAGGTGAACCTTTGTCGCACCTGGAACGACTGCTTGGTCCTTGAATGGAGTCGAGGGGGGAGGTGAAGGGACAGGTGTTGCATTTCTCCGACTAGTTCCACTGTCCTGATTAAATGTTACTGATTGGATTCCGTGTTGTCACCATCCCCTCAGTTAACAATGAACCATTCCACATTTCATTATCATCACCCGCTTTGATCTGTCATTTTCACCCTTCTCCCTCTCTGGACTCCCTCTCAATAGACAATAAACAATAGGTGCAGGGGTAGGCCATTTGGCCCTTCGAGCCAGCACCGCCATTCAATGTGATCATGGCCGATCATCCCCAATCAGTACCCCGTTCCTGCCTTCTCCCCATATCCCCTGACTCCGCTATTTTTAAGAGCCCTATCTAGCTCTCTCTTGAAAACATCCAGAGAACCTGCCTCCACCGTCCTCTGAGGCAGAAAATTCCACAGACTCACCACGCTCTGTGAGAAAAATTGTTTCCTCGGCTCCGTTCTAAATGGCTTACTCCTTATTCTTAAACTGTGGCCCCTGGTTCTGGATTCCCCCAACATCGGGAACATGTTTCCTGCCTCTAGCGTGTCCAAGCCCTTAACAATCTTATATGTTTCAATGAGATACCTTCTAAACTCCAGATTGTACAAGCCCCTGACTCTCAATCTGAAGAAGGGTCTCGACCCAAAACGTCACCCATTCCTTCTCTCCAGAGATGCTGCCTGTCCCGCTGAGTCTCTCCAGCATTTTGTGTCTATCTTTGGTGAAAGCCAACATCTGCAGTTCCTTCCCACACATTTTATAAATTTACCTTGAGAATTATCAGGAATAAAGATACCCCAAATCACAACCAGATTTGGGAACAGGCTGCTATCATTATGGACCATTTCCAAAAAATAACGGCCATGTTGTTGACATGATCTTTATTTCGCTTGGGCAGTTTACATCCCAGCAGTATGAACATTGACTTCTCTAATTTCAGAGAGTCCTTGCTTTCTCCCTCCTTCCCCTCCTCTTCCCAGCTCTCCCACAGCCCACTGTCTCCACCTCTTCCTTTCTACTTCCCGCCCCTCCCCCACCCCCACATCAGTCTGAAGCAAAGATCCTACAGCGAGCAAGATGGTCCACTCGACGAAAAAGACGTAGTACGGTCATGGGCAGATTCATGTGTAATTTTCGGCCCCATTTCCGTAACCGGCTTCCGTCTCCGCACCAAAGATCCCATAGGATAACTAGTGCGGAGACGGAAGCCAGTTACGGAAACATCCTCGTAAAAATAAAAGTTATTTGGTAAAAATCTTCTCCTCGTTTTCAGAATTTAAATTTATTAACACAAACTGTTCCCCCGCAACGTTGATTACACTGCGAGTCGGGTCGGGTCGGGTCAGGTCGGGTTACTGAAATGGATGAAAAAAAGGTCCACGTTCCTCTCCGTTGCGTACTACACGTCAGCCCATTGCATTTAGCAGGAGTGGTCTATAGGATCTCTGATCTGAAGAAGGGCCTCGACCCGAAACGTCACCTATTCCTTCATTCCATAGATGCTGCCTCACCCGCTGAGTTTATCCTGAAATTTTGTCTACCTTTTACTAAGCTCACAGTTGTATTTAAACTGGAACTTTATTCAAATATTAGTTAATTTAGAGAGAGCATTGAATCAGGCCCTTCAGCCCACCGAGGCCACAATGACTATCGATCACCCATTCTATGTTACTCAATTTGTCGTCCACTCCCTACACATTAGTGGCATTTTGTTTTTAACAAATGCCAATGAACGTACATATCCAAACCTACAATCTGGGAAATGGGAAGAAACCTGACCACTCGGAGAAAACTCATGTGGTCATAGAGAGGACGTGCAAATTCCATCCAAAGTCAGGATCAAACCCAGATTTAGTTTAGTTTAAAGATACAGCTCGGAAACAGGCCCTTCTGCCCACTGAGTCCGCACCGACCAGCGATCCCCGCACACTAACACTATCCGACACACACTAGTGACAATTTACAATTATACCATGCCAATTAGTCTACAGACCTGCACGTCTTTGGAGTGTGGGAGGAAACTGAAGATCCCGGTGAAAACCCACGCAGGTCACGAGGAGAACGTAAAAACTCCGTACAGACAGCAACCTGCAGTCAGGATGGAAGCCGAGTCTCCGGCGCTGTAAGGCAGCAACTCTACCGCTGTGCCACTGTGCCACCAGTCTCTGGCACTGTGAGCTCTACCAGCTGCCCTTTTTGTTATGTTATTTAATATAATATATTTTATTTTTAAAGCTTCTTTTAATGCCACAATCTAAACTGAAAAGATACTAAACTTTATGACAACCTGTCTAGCAGCACATACCAATGTCAAGGCTAGAATGCTTCGAGTTACGTCATGTTGTGACTACAGCCCTTACAATGACCTTTTAAATATCTATCTATCTATCTATCTAAAGTTGTCAGCCCGATCACTGTCCCAAGACGTTACAATAATATACTATTTCCACCAGCCACCGAGAACATCTCTATTGTTACAAGCAGATCCAAGGTCATATATTCACGAACGGCTTTTCTGAAGGGTTTAGGTTTGTCCTTCAATGTGATTATGATACATCCTGCCAGACCTACTGTTTCAAGGCAAAAATAATAATTGAAAAATATCGTGAATCTATTTTTACTTTCAGACTTTGGAGATGCAGTGCAGAACCAGGCCGAGTCCGCTCCGACCTGCCATAACCCTGTGCACTTACTTACACTATCCTACACAGGATCATTTACACTTTTACTGAAGCCAATTAACCTACAAACCTGTACGTCATTGGTGTGTGGGAGGAAACCGGAGCTCACGGTAGAAAAACCCATGCGGCCACGGGGAGAACGTGCAAACTCCGTACAGGCAACGCCCGTAGTCAGGATGGAATCCGGGTCTCTGGCGCTGCAAGGCAGCAACTCCACTGCTGTGTTACTGTGCCGCTCCCTATTGACTTTCACATTTTTGTTAAGTATATTTCAAGGACCACATTAAATGAAATTAAACAAACACTGCTGAAATTTTATGGAATAAAATGCGTGTGGCCACACGACACCTTCCTGACCACTCGTTAATGCATAAAATTCACAGCAACGTGCGAGCAAGTTGATAAATGATAGGAGCAGAATCAGGCCATTCAGCCCATCAAGTCTACTCCGCCATTCAATCATGGCTGATCTATCTCTCCCTCTCAACCCCATTCTGCTGCCAGCTCCCCAAAACCCCTGACACTTATACTAATCAAGAATCTATCCATCTCTGCCTTAAAAATATCCATGGGCCTCCACAGCCTTCTGTGGCAATGAATTCCACAGATTCTACACATTCACCACCCTCTGACGAACAAGGAAACCCAGACTGAGAACAAGAGAGTGACTTAAAAAACATTCATGGTTTACACAGAAATAAATGGCAACTCAGGGTTTATTTTTTTATAGATAGTCCAAGAACTTATGCTTACCAAGTCTCTGTGCAGAACCCAATTTGTGTGTAGATAATGAATTCCATCAAGTATTTGATAAAGCAGTGATTTAACCATTCCCCGAGGCAACTGCACAGCTTTTTTATTTGCTTTCGAGGCACGATGGAACTTGATAATGTGCTATTGAGAAAGCAAAACAAAAGTGACAAGGTGTTTAATCCCAATATCCACAACATACATTTTACTTAAGGGCCTGTCCTACTTACTCAACTTTTTGGGCGACTGCAGGGATGACAGTGGAACAAAAATGGCTGGTGTTTCTAGGAATAGAAACATAGAAAATAGGTGCAGGAGTAGGAGTAGGCTATTCGGCCCTTCGAGCCTGCACCGCCATTCAATATGATCATGGCTGATCATCCAACTCAGTATCCTGTACCTGCCTTCTCTCCATACCCCCTGATCCCTTTAGCCACAAGGGTCACATCTAACTCCCTCTTAAATATAGCCAATGAACTGGCCTCAACTACCTTCTGCGGGAGAGAATTCCACAGATTCACCACTCTCTGTGTGAAAAAGGTTTTCCTCATCTCGGTCCTAAAAGTGTTTTCCCCTTTATCCTTAAACTGTGACCCCTTGTTCTGAATAACACAGAAGGTGCAGGATCAGTTCATTCCTAGGAGGAAGAAAGATTCCAAGGGGAGAAAGGGATGACCATGGCTGACAAGGGACGTCAGGGACAGTATAAAAATTAACGCGAAGAAGTACAACGTAGCAAAGATGAGCGGGAAGCAAGAGGATTGGGTAATGTTTAAAGAACAACAGAAGATAACCAAAAAGGCAATACGGGGAGAAAAGATGAGGTACGAAGGTAAGCTAGCCAAGAATATAAAGCAGGATAGTAAAAGCTTCTTTAGGTTTGTGAAGAGGAAAAAAATAGTCAAGACCAAAGTTGGACCCTTGAAGACCGAAAAAGGTGAATTTATTATGGGGAACAAGGAAATGGCAGGTGAGTTGAACAGGTACTTTGGATCTGTCTTCACTAAGGAGGACACAAACAATCTTCCTGATATAGTAGTGGCCAGAGGATCTGGGGTGACGGAGGAACTGAAGGAAATCCACATTAGGCAGGAAATGGTGTTGGATAGACTGATGGGACTGAAGGCTGATAAATCCCAGGTCTGCATCCCAGGGTACTTAAGAAAGTGGCTCTAGAAATCGTGGATGCATTGGTGATAATTTTCCAATGTTTTATAGACTCAGGATCAGTTCCTGTGGATTGGAGGGTAGCTAATGTTATCCCACTTTTTAAGAAAGGCGGAAGAGAGAAAGGGAATTATGAACCAGTTAGCCTGACATCGGTGGTGGGGAAGTTGCTGGAGTCAATTATAAAAGATGAGATAGCCGAACATTTGGATAGCTGTAACAGGATCAGTCCGAGTCAGCATGGACTTACGAAGGGGAAATCATGCTTGACTAATCTTCTGGAATTATTTTAAGATGTAACTAGGAAAATGTACAAGGGAGAGCCAGTGGATGTAGTGTACCTGGACTTTCAGAAAGCATTTGATAAGGTCCCACATAGGAGGTTAGTGGGCAAAATGAGGGCACATGGTATTGGGGGTAGAGTGCTGACATGGATAGAGAAGTGGTTGGCAGACAGGAAACAAAGAGTAGGGATTAACGGGTCCCTTTCAGAATGGCAGGCAGTGCCTAGTGGTGTACCACGAGGCTCGGTGCTGGGACCACAGCTATTTACAATATACATCAATGATTTGGATGAAGGGATTCAAAGTAACATTAGCAAATTTGCAGATGACACAAAGCTGGGTGGCAGTGTGAACTGTGAGGAGGATGCTATGAGAATGCAGGGTGACTTGGACAGGTTGGGGAGTGGGCAGATGCATGGCAGATGAAGTTTAATGTGGATAAATGTGAGGTTATCCACTTTGGTAGCAAAAACAGGAAGGCAGATTACTATCTAAATGGCGTCAAGTTGGGAAAAGAGGAAGTACAACGGGATCTGGGGGTCCTTGTACATCAGTCTATGAAAGTAAGCATGCACGTACAGCAGGCAGTGAAGAAAGCGAATGGCATGTTGGCCTTTATAACAAGAGGAATCGAATATAGGAGCAAAGAGGTCCTTCTGCAGTTTTACAGAGCCCTAGTGAGACCACACCTGGAATATTGTGTGCAGTTTTGGTCCCCTAATTTGAGGAAGGACATTCTTGCTATTGAGGGAATGCAGCATAGGTTTACAAGTTTAATTCCCGGGATGGCGGGACTGTCATATGCTGAGAGAATGGAGCAGCTGGGCTTGTACACTTTGGAGTTTAGAAGGATGAGAGGCGATCTCATTGAAACATATAAGATCGTTAAGGATTTGGACACACTAGAGGCAGGAAACATGTTCCCGATGTTGGGGGAGTAAAGAACCAGGGGCCACAGTTTAAGAATAAAGAGTAAGCCATTTAGAACGGAGACAAGGAAACACTTTTTCACACAGAGAGTCAAGAGTCTGTGGAATTCTCTGCCTCAGAGGGCAGTGGAGGCCGGTTCTCTGGTTGCTTTCAAGAGAGAGCTAGATAGGGCTCTTAAAAATAGCGGAGTCAGGGGATATGGGGAGAAGGCAGGAACGGGGTACTGATTGTGGATGATCAGCCATGATCACATTGAATGGCTGACTCAAAGGGCCAAATGGCCTGCTCCTATTGTCTATTGCCGGCACCCGTCATAGGTTGCCGAAAATTTTCAACATCTTGAAAATTCAGTGGCGACCAGAAAGACGCTACGACTCTTTGTGTGACTAGGAGACGACTCACGACCATACAGGGGACACCCCGGCCGACATGTCGCGGGGTGAAGACTGAATGGTCGTGAGTAGTCGCCTAAAGAGTCGTACCTTGTTCTTGTCACCGCTGGATTTTCAACATTTTCCACGACCTGTAACGACCTATGACGGGTGCCAGCAGTCGCTGAGAAAGTGGCGTATGTGGGACAGGCCCTTTATGAGCAATGAAAATTAAAAAAGCTGCAGATGTTTTAAATCTGAAATAAACTAAAAACAGAAAATGTTGGAAGTGCTCATCAGTCAAACATCTGAAAGGTTAAGCTCTGTTTCTCTTCCCCACGGATGCTGCCTGGCCTGCTGAATGTTTCCACCATTTTCCGTTGTTACTGTCTGTGAGTAATTGAACAGTACTTCATTGTTCAATTGTAAATAAATGCACAAATGCCTTGCATTCTGTGATGCATTCATTAAAATTCCCCATTACAAAAGTTTCTATTATACACTTTAGTTCTACACAAGCAGAAATATTAACAACGGAACAAAAGGAAATGTTCCACATCTGATGCAGAAAACAGCATTTTCTCAGCATAGCGAGCGAACATCGACACAGATGATCATTGCTGAAAATAGGTATTATTGTTCGGTTTAAGTTACAACATACGATTCAATTTTAAGAATTCTACTTCCATGGTCGCATTTCTTCTCTCAGATTAACTTAAATAATTCCGAACCACTTTATCAAAAAAAAGCATGATATTCGACATCATTGCTGACTCATATTGTCTTAAAAAAATATACCTAAATGTGAGTGCGTGTGAATAGGTGACCCGAAACGTCACCTATTTCCTTCGCTCCATAGATGCTGCCTCACCCACAGCATTTTTGTCTACCTCAGATTCCCATTAAACCTTTCCCCCCTCATCTTAAACTTATGTCGTATGGTTCTCAATTCCTCTACTCTGGGCATCTGCGCCTTCCTCCCTCGCAACATGGACCCGTTACAATTCGCATACCGTCCGAACAGATCCACGGACGATGCGGTCTCCCAGGTTTTGCACCGCTCTCTCTCATCTTGATAGCCAGAAGGGGGGCTACGTGAGGATGCTGTTCATAGACTACAGTTCAGCCTTCAACACGATAGTCCCCACCAGACTGGCCGAGAGGCTACTGGAATTAGGGCTCAACACCTCCCTGTGTGCCTGGGCCCTGGACTTTCTCACCGCTAGGCCCCAGGTAGTCAAGATGGGAGGGAATACATCAAAGTCCCTCACCCTGAGCACAGGATCGCCCCAGGGTTTCGTCCTCAGCCCCCTACTGTACTCCCTGTACACACATGACTGTGTGGCTAGGTTCAGCTCCAACTCGATAATCAAGTTTGCTGATGACACTGTGGTGGTGGGCCTGATCTCCGATAATGATGAGAAGGCCTACGGAGAGGAGGTGGCTGATCTGGCACTCTAGTGTCAGGACAACAGCCTCCTCTTGAACATCAAAAAAACTAAGGAGCTGATCGTGGACTTTAGGAGGGCACATCATCCGAGGACGTACACACCATTGAGGATAAATGGGGATACTGTGGATAGGGTGAGCTGTTTTAAATATCTGGGAGTCCACATCTCTGAGGATATGACATGGACATCACACGCTGCAGCACTCGTGAGTAAGGCAAGGCAACGCCTTTACCGCCTCAGGCAATTGAGGAAATTCAGAGTGCCTCCGAGGATCCTCCAGTGCTTCTTAAGATTTCTAATTCATTCTGTTAAAGGCTTGACCTTGTCCCTGCCTCCATCCTTCAACTGTGTACACAACAAGCACTTACACCAAGCACGTACAACAAGCAGACCGAGTCATGGAAATGTGTGCACATCCCTGGAGTAGGTGGCACCCAAAATATTTAAAGGCATTTAAAATCCTTAAAGGCTTTACATAGAAACATAGAAACATAGAAATTAGGTGCAGGAGTAGGCCATTCAGCCCTTCGAGCCTGCACCGCCATTCGATATGATCATGGCTGATCATCCAACTCAGTATCCCATCCCTGCCTTCTCTCCATACCCCCTGATCCCTTTAGCCACAAATCTAACTCCCTCTTAAATATAGCCAATGAACTGGCCTCAACTACCTTCTGTGGCAGAGAATTCCACAGATTCAGCACTCTCTGTGTGAAAAATGTTTTTCTCATCTCGGTCCTAAAGGATTTCCCCTTTATCCTTAAACTGTGACCCCTTGTTCTGGACTTCCCCAACATCGGGAACAATCTTCCTGCATCTAGCCTGTCCAACCCCTTAAGAATTTTGTACGTTTCTATAAGATCCCCCCTCAATCTTCTAAATTCTAGCGAGTACAAGCCGAGTACAGTCTTTCTTCATATGAAAGTCCTGCCATCCCAGGAATCAGTCTGGTGAACCTTCTCTGTACTCCCTCTATGACGGATGCCGGCAGTCACCGAAAAGGTCGCGCAAGTGGGACAGGCCCTTAAGAGTTCACAAATGGTATTCAATCCCACTTCTGCTGACACCAACTTCTATCAAATCAATCTGTATTCTTTACTTGAATAAAAACAGCTCAGGTTTACCAATCGGTCTGAAGAAGGGTTTCGGGCCGAAACATCACCTATTTCCTTCGCTCCATAGATGCTGCTGCACCCGCTGAGTTTCTCCAGCATTTTTGTCTACCTCAGGTTTACCAAACCTTTCTTTCTAATGTACATCCGTACACATGAGGTTATGCTCGTGAATCTTGTGCGAGATCGACACAAAATGCTGGAATAGAGCTGTCTCTTTTGCCCATTATCATTTCCATAATAAAAAAAGTTGGAAACATTCAACAGAATCAATCAACACGTGTGCAAGAGTCAGAGCAAGCAAGTGCGGGCTCGGCGATCGTTTCGCTGAACACCTCCGCTCAGTCCGTCTTAACCTACCTGATCTCCAGGTCGCTCAGCACATCAACTCCCCCTCCCATTCCCAATCTGACCTGGGTCTCCTCCATTGTCAGAGTGAGGCCCAGCACAAATTGGAGGAACAGCAACTCATATTTCGCTTGGGTAGTTTACACCCCAGCAGTATGAACATTGACTTCTCTAACTTCAGATAGCCCTTGCTTTCCCCCTCTCTCCATCCCTCTCCCCTTCCCAGTTCTCCCACCAGTCTTACTGTCTCCGCCTACATTCTATCTTTGTCCCGCCCCCTCCCCTGACATCAGTCTGAAGAAGGGTCTCTCCAGAGATGCTGCCTCACCCGCTGTTACTCCAGCATTTTGTGTCTACTAACATTTGTGGAATCCAGGTTAATAACCCCGTGACCACCCTTCTTCTAACCCATTATGGGCCTTTCTGATGTAGACAAAAGTGCTGGAGAAACTCAGCGGGTGCAGCAGCATTTATAGAGTGAAGGAAATAGGCAATGTTTTGGGCTGAAACCCTTCTTCAGACTGATGGAGGGTGGGGGGGCGGGGAGAAGAAAGGAAAAAGGAAGAGGAGGAGCCCGAGGGCTGAGGGACAGCTGAGAAGGGGAGGAGACAACTAGGGCTACCGGAAATTGGAGAAGTCAATGTTCAGGCCACCGGGGTGTAAACTGCCCAAGCGGAATATGAGGTGCTGCTCCTCCAATTTCCGGTGTAGAGCTCACTCTGGCCATGGAGGAGGCCCAGGACAGAGAGGTCGGATTCGGAATGGGAGGGGGAGTTGAAGTGCTGAGCCACCGGGAGGTCAGGTTGGTTAATGCGGACCGAGCGGAGGTGTTGGACGAAACGATCGCCAAGCCTACGCTTGGTCTCACCGATGTAGATCTAGAGGCGATGTAGATCAGCTGACATCTAGAGTGACATCCAGATATCTAGTTTGTCTACCTTCGATTTTCCAGCATCTGCAGTTCCTTCTTAAACACATGGGCCTTTCTGATGAAGGGATTAGTCACTCACCACTTGAGAGTCAACATCTGACCTGTCCCTGCAGCTACAATGTTTATGACGCTGGTCCCGTTAAGTTTCTGGTCAATGGTGACCGAAGATACTAGAGGATCCTCTAGTATCTTTGGTGGTGACACGCCTTGCCCTGAGGGTGTTTATGACATGGAAACCAGGGCTGCCAACATTGGGTGAGAGTTGGGAGTGAGAAATTGTGAGAGACCAAGCCCGAGGGAGCATAGAAACCGGGGGGGGGGGGGGGGGGGGGGGGGGGGGGGGGGGGTGGGGAGGGGGGTGGGTGTGAGGAGGGTGTCCCCCTCCCATTGGAATTGTGCAATATGGTGCATACTGCAGCGAGTCTTTTAACTTACACTTGAATACAATATATACGCTTTAAATTGGATTGTTTTTATATTTAAATTTCTTTATTATTGTTATGTCTGTATTCTTTCTTTATGTGCTGCATGGCAAGAAGCATTTCACTACACCTAGGTGTATGTGACCAATAAAATAATCTTTGAACCTTTGAACCTTTGATTGGAGCGTTTTTGAAAGGGGGGAGGCTGTGCGATCACTGATCACTGGCCTTGGGGGTACCCGATGAGGGAGTGGAGCAACCGAGTGGGGAGAGGGTGTGGAAGAAGGGTGTCCTCCCTCCAAGGGTAGGAACTTTTTGAAATTTGATGTATTAAAATCATGTTTTAATGCACTGTAGAAGTATGATTTCAATGTTTTTTGTATGAAGTATTTTTAAGAGGTGACTTTTTAAGGGGTAACTTTATCCACACAAAGGGTGATGGGTGTATGGAACAAGCTGCCAGAGGAGGTAGTTGAGGCAGGGACCATCCCAACATTTAAGAAAAAGTTAGACTGATACATGGATAGGACAGGTTTGCAGGTATGGACCAAAAGCAGGTGGCGTAGCTGGGACATGTTGGCGGGTGTGGGCAAGTTGCACCGAAGGGCCTGTTTTCACACTGTATCACTCTATGACTACATTATACCTCCACCATGCATGAATGCTTCAAAATCAAGTGATCGAGTTTTATTGCCATATACTCAAGCATAGATACATAGAAAATAGGTGCAGGAATAGGCCATCGGCCCTTCGAGCCAGCACTGCCATTCAATATGATCATGGCTATTCATCTAAAATCAGTACCTCTTTCCTGTTTTTTCCCCATATCCCTTGATGTCGTTAGCCCCAAGAACTAAATCTAACTCTCTCTTGAAAACATCCAGTGAATTGGCCTGCACTGCATTCTGTGGCAGAGAATTCCACAGATTCACAACTCTCTGCGTGAAGAAAGTTTGTCCTCCATCTCAGTCCTAACTGGCCCCCCCCTTTATTCTTAAACTGTGACCCATGGTTCTGAACGCCCCCAACATCGGGAACATTTTTCCTGCAGTTACAGTAAGTGAAAATCTAGCAGGCAAGCAGGATGCTTTCTCCAACCACCCCCATTTGCCACTATCTTCCACCGTTTCTACCCAGTGCTTGGTACTTACTTCCAGCAGCCACTGGTTGTCCTCCAGGATGCACTCTCTCCCCCTCTATCTCTCCCCTCCATCTCTCTTTCCCCTCTCTCTCTCCTCTCACCTCTCACCCCTCTCTCTCCCGTCTCACCACAGAGCGTGAGAAATTTCTGATCAGCGTGAGGGCGTGAGAGTTTGCTTGAGGGCGTGATTCTCACGCTCAAAGCGTGGGAGTTGGCAGCCCTGTGGAAACTGACAATGCTGTTCAATGTCATGATCTTCAAAGCTAAGGGATTATCTTGCAAGACGCACACAAAACACAAAGTGCTGGAAGAACTCAGCGGGTCAGGCAGCATCGGTGGAGTGAATGGACAGACAATATTTCGGGTCAGGTCCCTTCTTCAGGCTCAAACTCTTCTATCCAGCATCTGCAGGTTCTTGTGTCTCCATCTTGCTCGACTTGGTCATTGTCTTAGCTTTATGTTGAACAAATACTGCTCAGTTCTGAGTAGCCCAAGCCTAAAAGCTGAGGCTACAGTCAGGAAAGCCAGGATCTTATTAAATAATAGAGCAAGCTTGACGTACGAAGCAGCCTGTTTATATTTAGCTGAAAGACACAATGTGGAACTAGGCCCTTCGGCCCATCGCATCCACACTGACCAACGATCACCGATACACAAGTTGTGTCCAACACACGAGGGACAATTTACAATTTTACCAAAGCCAATTAACCTACAAACCCTGTACGTCTTTGGAATGTGGGAGGGAACCGAAGCACCTGGAGAAAACCCACGCAGGTCACAGGGAGAACGTACAAACTCTGTAAAGACAGCATCTGTAATCAGGATCGAACCCAGGATTCTGGTGCTGTAAGGCTGCAACTCTACCACTGTGCCACCCCACACAACATATGTTCTGTGGAGGAAAGAACTGTAGATGCTGGTTTAAATCAAAGATAACACTAAAAGCTGGAGTAAAGGGCCTGTCCCACTTACGTGTCCTTGGCAACGCGTGGTCGCGTTGAGGCGCACGTGCATTGTGTGGCCGCGCGGGGCCAGTCCCACTGAGAAGCGCGGAGGGGTATGTAGTTGTGCGCAACATCGCGCGGGGCTCCAAAATATTTGTAGTGAACAAAATCTTCGTGCGCCAACGGCCTGTCGCGTAACTGACGGCCAAAGTGGGCCAATCCCAAGACCCTCGGGCGACACAACGTCTCACCTCCAACAGCAGCAGAAGCAGGCAAACGATCGCCGAATTCGGCCTGGGGCTCACGGCCGTTGCAGTCCTGATCCGCCCCCACTTCTACTCCCAGAGCGGGGCCAAGAAAATTGAAGATAGACACAAAATGCAGGAGTAACTCAGCGGGACCAGCAGCATCTCTGGAGAGAAGCAATGGATGACGTTTCGGGTCAAGACCCTTCTTTTCAGACTGAAGAAGAGTCTCCACACGAAACGGTACCCATTGCTTCTCTCCAGAGATGCTGCCGGTTCCGCTGAGTTACATGTGTCCATCTTCAAATGACGTCACGCGCTCCAGACGGCTGTGCGTACGCATGGAATCGCGCCCGACCTTCGCAGGACCATCGCGACTCAACGCGACCACAAGGTCGCGTAATTTGCATGCCAAGGACACGTAAGTGGGACAGACCCTTAACTCAGCAGGACAGGCAGCACCTCTGGAGAGAAGGAATGGATGACATTTTGGGTCGAGACCCTTAAGACAGTATGTTCTGTGACCATATGTTCTGTGGATCTTTCTACTTGGAAACAAGGGGCACTTCTTTCTCTAAGGAGTTACAAGTGGATGCATTCATCAGCTAATATTCCCATTTCAAGTGCTTAAGATTCTAGCGACAGAGTCCTTACCCATAAATCGTGCTCGGCGTAATCAAACAGGAGCCATACTTTTCTGTCGCTGTGTGAAAGAAATACCTTCTGCAAGGCAATCACGTTCGGGTGCTTCAACTCTCGCAGCAACTGGGAGGAAAGAAATTGAAATAATTTTAGATAATTGGTAAAGGTGCAGCGGTACACTTAGACAGACAACAATAAATCAGCCGTACATCTTACATTATACCTGAAAAATAATCTGTCAACACACAACAATAGACAATAGACAATAGGTACAGGAGTAGGCTATTTGGCCCTTCGAGCCAGCACTGCCATTCAATGTGATCATGGCTGATCAATCCACAATCAGTACCCCGTTCCTGTCTTCTCCCCATATCCCCTGACTCCGGTTTTTAAGAGCCCTATCTAGCTCTCTCTTGAAAGCATCCAGAGAACCGGCCTCCACCGCCCTCTGAGGCAGAGAATTCCACAGACTCACCACTCTCTGTGAGAAAAAGTGTTTCCTCGTCTCCGTTCTAAATGGCTTACTCCTTATTCTTAAACTGTGGCCCCTGGTTCTGGACTCCCCCAACATCGGGAACATGTTTCCTGCCTCTGGCGTGTCCAAACCCTTAAGAATCTTAACAACTCTAGCGTGTCCAAACCCTTAACAACCATCCTACCACACCCAGAGAGCAATGCTGAACTACCATCGACCTCATTGGTGTCCCTTGGACTATCCTTGATCGGACTTTACCTTGCACTAAATTAAGGGTTCCCAACCTGGGGTAAATTTACCGCCAGGGGGTACATTTTGCCAACCCAGGGGGTAAATTTATTGATTCTGGACTTGTACATGTTTTTTCTCATTGACTGACTGTTTCTTCTGAATCTTCTGAATTTGTAGTCGGCAGGGCAGTACTCTGCATATCGCCAACTTGGATGTGTTGTGCATACTAACGTGCTGTTAGTGCCCCCTTAAAACTGACTAGTGAAGGTGATTTGATTATATTGTTGTCTAGTTTATTCCATTCCCTTAAGGTCTGGTATACCTGTACCAGTATCTGTTCATCATTAGTTGTAAAGCGATGTAAAGCGATGTAAAGCGCCTTGAGTATTAGAAAGGCGCTATATAAATCCCATCCATTATTTATTATTATTAGTTGTTCATAAATAAGTGAAATAACATTGTTATGCGCTATTAATGTAGCCTGGGGTAAACGGGATGAAAAAGGTTGGGAACCCCTGCACTAAACGTTATTCCCTTATCACGTATCCATACCTAATTTGAGGAAGGACATTCTTGCTATTGAGGGAGTGCAGCGAAGGTTTACAAGGTTTATAATTCCCGGGATGGCGGGACTGTCATATGCTGAGAGAATGGAGCAGCTGGGCTTGTACACTATGGAGTTTAGAAGGATGAGAGGGGAAGTTATTGAAACATATAAGATTATTAAGGGTTTGGACACGCTAGAGGCAGGAAACATGTTCCCGATGTTGGGGGGAGTCCAGAACCAGGGGCCACACACAGTTTAAGAATAAGGGGTAAGCCATTTAGAACGGACACGTGGAAACACTTTTTCTCACAGAGAGTGGTGAGTCTGTGGAATTCTCTGCCTCAGAGGGGGTGGAGGCAGGTTCTCTGGATGCTTTCAAGAGAGAGCTAGATAGGGCTCTTAAAAATAGCGGAGTCAGGGGATATGGGGAGAAGGCAGGAACGGGGTACTGATTGGGGATGATCAGCCATGATCACATTGAGTGGTGGTGCTGGCTCGAAGGGCCAAATGGCCTACTCCTGCACCTATTGTCTATTGTCTATTATCTATTGTCTATAGTCATACACTGTAAATGGCTCGGTTGTAATCATGTATTGTCTTTCCGCTGACTGGTTAGCACGCAACAAAAGCTTTTCACTGTACCTCGGGATACGTGACAATAAACTGAACTGAACATTTCATGCCTTAAACCAATTTTATCTCCAGTTCTTCGTGTTTACTGAGCTCTATGTTCACATGTCCTTCTCCATGGATTGTCACCTTGTCGTGGTGGAGAAGCTTGTGCGGTCCTGAGGTCCTGAGAGCGATGCCGTCTGGAGCGATGTTCCTGGTAGGACCACCCATAGCGGTAAGGTCGAGGGGGAGGTCTCTGACAAAGAGCAATCCAACCAAGGCCTCCACGGTGGAACAGGCGGAGGATGATGGCTGACCTTAGTGAAGCGTCACAACGGCTGGGAAAGCGGATGAAGGCAGCAGCAGAAAAGGGTCTCCGGTCGTGTTGGACTCCATGCCACTGGTTCCTGACCCAGATCTGTCAAGGACCATGGGGTGGCTGTCTGTGCACCAGTCTCCCCACGTTAAACAAAGTCATGCACAGGGGTCCTCCATGAGAGTCACGAGTGACCACCAATGATGACATATCTGTTGTGCTGCACCAAGTAAGAATTTCATTGTTCCATTTCGGACAAATGACAATAAAACACTCTTAACTCTTGAGTCAGATAGTTGTAGATAAATCTGTATTCTTTGACATGCACACAGCAAAATCAAGCCTCAGGGGGTTACAACCAACAAGGCATGGAACTGTATTATACAGTGTATATTAAATCAAAAGTTAATTTTTGAATAAGAATCGTAGAATCAACTTTGAACTGTTTGGCTGACTGAAAAAGCGCTCATTGTGAAGCACTCTAAGTGAAGGCGGCTCTCGACCCGAAACATCGCCTATTCCTTCGCTCCTGGATGCTGCGTCACCCGCTGAGTTTCTCCAGCATTTTTGGCTACCATTGAAATCTACTGTGATGCCTCCTGATTAGACCCCAGGACTGTGCTCTTGGTGAAAGGGCATGATCGTACTGAGGCGCGTGCAAGAAAGATTTCAGAGTGGAGAGTGGGGAAGGGTAATGAGCCTGTCCCACTTAGGCGATTTTTCAGGCATCTCTCCACATTCCACACCTGAAAAACCAGCGACTGGAATGGCGACTGCCAGAGTGGAATATGTGATGTGTCGGGTCGAGACCCTTCTTCAGACTGAGAGTCCTGGGGAAAATAAATGAGAGATATAGACGGCGCCCAGGAGCGTAAAAGACGGCAAAAAGTTGTAAACACTGCCCAGTCCATCATCGGCTCTGACCTCCCCACCATCAAGGGGATCTATCGCAGTGGTTGCCTCAAAAAGGCTGGCAGCATCATCAAAGACCCATGCCATCTTGGCCACACACTCATGTCCCTGCTACCTTCAGGTAGAAGGTACAGGAGCCTGAAATCTGCAACATCCAGATTCAGGAATACCTACTTCCCCACAGCCATCAGGCTATTAAACTCAACTCAAACAAAACTCTGATCGTTAAATAGCCCATTGCACTTTATCTGTTTATTTATGTGTGGTATATATATATATATATATATATAAAATCATTGGTATATGGACACACTGATCTGTTCTGTATTTATTTATGCCTACTATATTCTGTTGTGCTGAAGCAAAGCAAGAATTTCATTGTCCTATCTGGTGCACATGACAATAAACTCTCTTGAATCTTGAATGTAGAGAGATAAAAAACAAATGAATGAAAGACATGCAAAAAAGTAATGATGATAAAGGAAGCAGGTCATTGTTAGCCGTGGTCTCGGTAAAAACGAGTTACAGACAATGGGACTCAATAAGACAACTTTGAAGCTGGTACAATCAGCTTCCCATCAGAACTGCCCCATCCATCGACTACTTTAAGTCGAGACTTAAAACTCATTGTTACTCTCAAGCCTTTCTTGAGGTCCTCTGAGTGAGGGATATATGTATGTATTTATGTATGTACCACCAATGTAAAGCATTTTGGCCAACAAGAGTTGTTTTTTAAATGTGCTATATAAATAAAAGTGACTTAACTTGACAAGTTGGGTGGGGGAGGGGTGGAGAGAGAGGGGTTGCAAGGGTTACTTGAAGTTAGAGAAATCAATATTCATACCGCCGGGTTGTAAGCTGCCCACTACATCACTGATATAATGCAGCATGGAATCTACACAATTCAACCGATTGATATAGGATGACATTATGCATGCCAGCTTCTTCAGTGATCACATTGCTGCATGTACAAACCAGAGAGGGTTGCATCATTTTACAATTGCATCATATTACAATTGCATCATATTTAACCGTACCAGATACACATTTTGTTGTTTCTTGCTACGGTTCGAGACGTATTTCAGATTTTCACGTCACAGTGAGAGCACATGCACCAGTCCAAGCTGCAAATAACGACGCATCGTGAAATACCCTTTCCATGACTGTATTCCCATCTAAGTAAAGCTCTATTGTGGCAGTCTCGTATAACGTGCGTGGTAAAGTGAAACCATGCATGGAAACCAGAGAGTAAGCGATCGTCTCTGGAGGAATACCAACTGGAGATAATTCAGCAGCATGCGATATTCCAGATAAGGAATGATGACAGATCAAAAGACCGCTGACATGTCAGCATTTACGGCTAAGATTCAAGCATTTTACCTGCACGAGCTATATGGCATAAATAGGAAGTGTAACTTCTCTGCACTACAAGGAACACATGACATTGCTTTCCTTCTAAGTAGGGTGGCAGAAGTTGCCGGCATTGTAGATTCTGCTTCATTCATACACTGCCAGAAGCAGAGGTCCAAACACGCACCAATGTTGTTGGTGAATTGGGCCTGGCCAAGCTGGCCATCCGCGAGTCAAGGTGCCAGTTGGTGGAGGGCTCTACCCGAGCCGGCTGCCTGCCCCTTTTTCGGGGTTACGTCCGTGCCCGGGTGGGGTTAAAATGGGAATACGCCCTGTCCACGGGCACCCTGAGGGAGTTCCGGGACCGCTGGGCTCCGCAGGGTGTTGAATGCATCCTCAATAAGGATTGTAACATAGCTGTATAGTAGTTTATGATGGATATATGTTTGTATTGTATTATGGTGGTGGGTTCTGGCTTGTTTTATTGTAGTGTAAATATTATTTTTTAATAATTGTGTACATTTTTTGATTAAAAAAAAAATGTTGTTGAGAATTGAACACAAATTAACCAAGTCCCAAACACGTGCACATCAATGAAACGTATAATTCAATTTGTGCCTCTCCGTCACAACGGCCTTTCAATCAATTAACGCACAAGAAACTGCAGATATGAGCAAAACGCAAAGCGTAGCAGGTCAGGTGGTATCTGGGCAGGCGATGTTTCACTCGGGATCCGCCCTCAGACTTAATTAACCCGTCAAAGCCAGCAAGATAGAATCATACCTTCTTGAACACATACATGGGGAATTATAATCCTAAGAAAGAGATTTAAATCCCACGGAAATTAATAGCTTAAATATTACAAACACAAATTCAAAGCTAAGTTGAAAAGTTCAGAATGGCAGGCAGTGGCGAGTGGAGTGCCGCAAGGCTCGGTGTTGGGGCCGCAACTGTTTACCATATATATTAATGATTTGGAAGAGGGAATTAGGAGCAACACTAACAAGTTAGCGGATGACACAAAGCTGGGTGGCAGTGTGAACTGTGAAGAGGATGTTAGGAGGTTGCAGGGTGACCTGGACAGGTTGAGTGAGTGGGCAGATGAGTGGCAGATGCAGTATAATATAGATAAATGTGAGGTTATCCACTTTGGCGGCAAAAACAAGGGGGCAGATTATTATCTCAATGGCTGACGAGCCCCATCTGCCCGAGACTCGTGGGGGCGGGAGCGTCTACCTTCCCGTGCAGGTCTATAGCACCTGCCCACTGCCCACTGCCCAGGTACAATAGACAATAGACAACAGGTGCAGGAATAGGCCATTCGGCCCTTCGAGCCAGCACCGCCATTCAATGGCTGATCATTCCCAATCAGTACCCCGTTCCTGCCTTCTCCCCATATCCCCTGACTCCACTGTCTTCAAGAGCCCTATCTAGCTCTCTCTTGAAAGTATCCAGATAACCTGCCTCCACTGCCCTCTGAGGCAGAGACACTTGTCCCACCTTCCCATATCTCTATAAACCTGTCTAAACCTGGCTTTGGAGTGTGGGAGGAAACCGGAGCACCCGGAGATAAGCCACGCAGGTCACGGGAAGAAGGTACTGACAGCGCCCAGAGTCAGGATGGAACCCGGGTCTCTGGCGCTGTGAGGCAGCAACTCTACCGCTGCGCCACCGTGCCGCCCTTGTTACAGATTAAGATACACTTTTTCACTTATGCCTGTAACTCTCTAGCGGCTGCTGCATGCTGACGTGTCACCCATGCTTACAATTTAAAGAAACATTTCATTGTTTTATTTTGAATCCTTAACCACCTTGGTGTGGTTTGCATATGACATGTGTATCTCTCTGTATCTCTGTACATCTTTGCATTTGCAGTCTCAAAGGTCACCTTGATGATGTGTACATTTTGCCCTCACCGAAGTATTATGCTCCAATCCATGGACTACACACACTTGTACAATTCTCTATCTTGTGATGAGTGATAAATGTAAACCATATAACGCAGCCTCCCTTTGCCTCAACTTTTCAATGACTTTTAAACGTGGCATCTTTGTGGGCCTGTCCCACTTAGGTGTTTATTAGCCGGTGGTCGCCGCGGTGAATGGTCGTCAGTCGTCTCCTCAGTCGCCCAAAGAGTCGTAGCGTCTTTCTGGTCGCCGCTGGATTTTCAACATGTTCAAAAATCTTCGGCGAAAATTTTTAAAAATAGGGCTCTGGTGAGACCACATCTGGAGTATTGTGTACAGTTTTGGTCTAATTTGAGGAAGGACATCCTTGTGATTGAGGCAGTGCAGCGTAGGTTCACAAGATTGATCCCTGGGATGGCGGGACTGTCATATGAGGAAAGATTGAAAAGACTAGGCTTGTATTCACTGGAGTTTAGAAGGATGAGGTGTGATCTTATAGAAACATATAAAATTATAAAAGGACTGGCCAAGCTAGATGCAGGAAAAATGTTCCCAATGTTGGGCAAGTCCAGAACCAGGGGCCACAGTCTTAGAATAAAGGGGAGGTCATTTAAGACTGAGATGAGAGAAAACGTTTTCACCCAGAGAGTTGTGAATTTATGGAATTCCCTGCCACAGAGGGCAGTGGAGGACAAATCACTGGATGGATTTAAGAGAGAGTTAGATAGAGCTCTAGGGGCTAGTGGAGTCAAGGGGAGAAGGCAGGCACAGGTTATTGATAGGGGACGATCAGCCATGATCACATTGAATGACGGTGCTGGCTCGAAGGGCCGAATGGCCTCCTCCTGCACCTATTTTCTATGTTTCTATGTTTCTAAAACTCGTTATCACTCTCCCCGGGTAAGATAACCCCTTATGTTCAGAAGCTCATAGTTTAGAAGACATAGGAGCAAAATTAGGCCATTCAGCCCATCGAGTCTACCCCACTATTCAATCATGGTGGACCTGTCTTTCCCTCGCAACCCCATTCTCCTGCCTTCTCCCCATAACCCTTGACATCCTTAATAATCAACAATCTGTTCATCTCCATCTTAAATATACCCAATGAGTTGGCTTCCACAAGCGTCTGTGGCAATGAATTCCACAGATTCACCACTCCCTGACGAAATTAATAAAAGGTACATCCTTTTATTCTGAGGCTGTGCCCTCTTGTGTTAGACTCTCCCACTAGTGGAACCATCCTCACCACATCCCCTCTATCCAGGCCTTTCATTATTCAGTAAGTTTAAATGAGGTGTCCTCTCATCCTTCTAAACTCCAGTGAGCACAGGCCCAGTGCCGTCAAACGCTCATCATAGGATAACCCAATCATCCCTGGGATCATTTTCGTAAACCTCCTCTGGTCCCTCCCGAACGGCAGCACATCCTTCTCAGATATGGGGCCCAAAACCAACAGTACTCCAAATGGGGGGGGGGGGGGGGGGAGGTTGGAGTCCTGGAAATTGAGCCATATTACGATGTTCTGTTGTACAAGACACATCGTTTGTGCACGAGTCAAGAAACACAGGATGAAAAAAGATTATTGTTCAGTTAATTTTGATCACTCCCATCCCACACAGATTCCATGAGAGAAAAATGTAATCCATATCTCAAAGTTTTGGTAATAGATGAATTCTATAAGGACACATTTCTGTAAGGACAAAGAATAAACCCTAATACGTCATAGGAGCAGATTTAGGCTATTCGGCCCATCAAATCTACTCAGCCATTCAATCATGGCTGATCTATCTTTCCCTCACAACCCCATTCTCCTGCCTTCTCCACATAACCTCTGACTCCGGTACTAATCAAGAATTTATATATCTCTGCCTTAAAAATATCCTTTGACTGGACCTTCACAGCCCTCTGTGGCAAATAATTCCACAGATTCTCCACCCTCTGACTAAATAAATTCCTCCTTATCTCTTTTCTAAAGGCAAGTCCTTTTATTCTGAGGCTGTGGCCTCTGGTCGTAGACTCTCCCACTAGTGGAAACATCCTCTCCACATTCACTCCATCCAGGTTTTTCACTATTCGGTAAGTTTCAATGAGGTCCCTCCTCATCCTTCTAAACCCCAGCGAGTACAGGCCCAGTGCCTTCAAACGCTCATCATATGTTAACCCACTCATGCCCGGGTCATTCGCGTAAACCTCTTCGGAACCCTCTCCAACACCAACACAACCTTCCACAGATATGGGGCCCAAAACTGCTCATTATACTCCAAATAATTCCTTCTGCAGTTGTACAGAGCCCTCGTGAGACCACACCTGGAGTATTGTGTACAGTTTTGGTCCCCTAATTTGAGGAAGGACATTCTTGCTATTGAGGGAGTGCAGCGTAGGTTTACAAGGTTAATTCCCGGGATGGTGGGACTGTCGTACACTGAGAGAATGGAGCAGCTGGGCTTGTACACTCTGGAGTTTAGAAGGATGAGAGGGCATCTAATTGAAACATATAAGATTGTTAAGGGTTTGGACACACTAGAGGCAGGAAACATGTTCTCGATGTTGGGGAGTCCAGAACCAGGGGCCACAGTTTAAGAATAAGGAGTAAGCTAACACTTTTTCTCACAGAGAGTGGTGAGTCTGTGGAATTCTCTGCCTCAGAGGGCAGTGGAGGCGGGTTCTCTGGATGCTTTCAAGAGAGAGCTAGATAGGGCTCTTAAAGATAGCGGAATCAGGGGATATGGGGAGAAGGCAGGAACGGGGTACTGTTTGGGGATGATCAGCCATGATCACATAGAATGGCGGTGCTGGCTTGAAGGGTCGAATGGCCTCCTCCTGCACCTATTGTCCATTGTCTGTAAATGTGTGCACAAAATACAGGGGTAACTTAGCTGGAAAGTTGTTGTTGAGTTAATTACTTTATCACTCCCACACAGATTCCACGAGAGAAAATTTAAATCCATATCTCAAATTTTTGGTGATAAGTAAATTCTGTAAGGACAAGTTCCCAGAACTGAAATGGCCGTAAAGTGGCTGAACTTTGGGAAACGCATGGAAACAGATTTACACCGCACAACTTGGCTTTGTTAACCCGTCAACAGCTAATTACCACAGCAACCCTGCCTTCACCAGATCATAAATATCCCCATTGCTTCATCAACATCTCCCCACACTCTCTCAAATTTAAATCAAAATGATCTGCCTTTGACATAATACGTTAAGTTTACAGCTCTTTCCACAGGGCGGTCATGGTGGCGCAGCGGTAGAGTTGCTGCCTTACAGCGAATGCAGCGCCGGAGACCCGGGTTCCATCCTGACGTACGGAGTTTGTACCTTCTCCCCGTGATCTGCGTGGGTTTTCTCCGAGATCTTCAGTTTCCTCCCACACTCCAAAGACGTACAGGTTTGTAGGTTAATTGGCCTGGTAAATGTTTTTAAAAAATTGTCCCCAGTGGGTGTAGGATAGTGTTAATGTGCTGGGATCGCTGGTCGGCATGGACCCGGTGGGCCGAAGGGCCTGTTTCCACGCTATATCTCTAAACTAAACTAAACTAAATTATCTGACCTACTGCTTTTGCTCCTGTCTTTCTGCCGACTGGTTAGCACGCAACAAAGGCTTTTCACTGTACCTCAGTACACGTGACAATAAACTAAACTCAACTGAACTGAACCTACTGAGTATTTCCAGTATATTTTGTTTCGGTGACATACAAAATATTTAGAGATGTAAACTGTGACGGTGTGGTAGCGTGCACTTCTGATCACATTGAATGACGGTGCTGGCTCGAAGGGCCGAATGGCCTAATCCTGCACGTATTGTCTATTGATCACCCCATTACAGGAAGCATGTTGACACTTTGGAGTGCAGAGGAGGTTTACTAAAATCATGTCAGAATTATGGGCCTGTCCCACTTACGCCATTTTGTCGGCGACTGCCGGCACCCGTCATAGTCGCAGCAGGTCTCTGAAAATGTTCAACATGTTGAAAATCCAGCGGCGACCAGAACAAGGTACGACTCTTTGGGCGACTACTCACGACCATACAGGCTTCACCAGGGTGTCACCAGGGTGTCACCTGTATGGTCGTGAGTATTCTCTCAGTCACCCAAAGAGTCGTAGCGTCTTTCTGGTCGCCGCTGAATTTTCAACATGTTGATTATTTTCGGCGACCTATGACGGGTGCCAGCAGTCACCGAAAAAGTCGAGTAAGTGGGACAGGCCCGTTCGGGGGTATTACAGAGAGAGAATGGACAGACTTAGATTGTTTTCCCTGTAAAGCCAGAGGTTAAAGGGCAACCTAGTCATAGAATCATAGAGTCAAACAGTACAGAAATAGGCCCTGTGACGATCAAGATGCCCCATTTACACTAGTCGCATCTGCCCATATTTGGCCCATATATCTCTAAATCTTTCCTATGTATGTACCCGCCTAAATGTCTTTTAAATGTTATATCGGCCTCATATATTGATAAATTGATATGTCGGCCTCAACTATCTGCTCTCCACATACCCACCACCATCCGTATGAAAAGACTACCCCTCAGGATCCTATTCAATCTTTCCCATTTCACCTTAAACCTATGCCTCTGGTTCTTGATTCCTCTACTCTGGGTAAAAGACTCTGTGCATGAAACCTATCCATTCCCCTCGTGATTTTATACACCTCTATAAGATCACCCCTCATTCTCAGCGCTGTGAGGAATAAGGTCCTAGCCAGCCCAACCTCTCCCTGTAGCTCAGGGCCTCAAATCTTGGCAACATTCTCGTAACTCTTCTCTGGTAGACAAAAATGCTGGAGAAACTCAGCGGGTGAGGCAGCATCTCTGGAGCAAAAGAAATAGGCGACGTTTCGGGTCGAGACCCTTCTTCAGACTGATGTGGGGGTGGGGGTGGGAAGAAGAAAGGAAGAGGCAGAGACTGTGGGCTGTGGGGGAGCTGGGAAAGGGAGGGGAAAGAAGGAGAAAGCAGGGACTACCTGAAATTGGAGACGCCAATGTTCATCTTCTCTGTACTCTTTCCAGCTTAACAACATCCTCCCGAGAGCAGAGTGACCAAAACTGAAGACAAACAGTGTTCACAGACACAATGACTTAATCTGAGGAAATACATTCTTGCCATAGAGGGAGTACAGAGAAGGTTCACCAGACTGATTCCTGGGATGTCAGGACTTTCATATGAAGAAAGACTGGATAGACTCAGCTTGTACTCGCTAGAATTTAGAAGATTGAGGGGGGATCTTATAGAAACTTACAAAATTCTTAAGGGGTTGGACAGGCTAGATGCAGGAAGATTGTTCCTGATGTGGGGGAAGTCCAGAACAAGGGGTCACAGTTTAAGGATAAGGGGGAAGGAAGTCTTTTAGGACCGAGATGAGAAAAACATTTTTCACACAGAGTGGTGAATCTGTGGAATTCTCTGCCACAGAAGGTAGTTGAGGCCAGTTCATTGGCTATATTTAAGAGGGAGTTAGATGTGGCCCTTGTGGCTAAAGGGATCAGGGGGTATGGAGAGAAGGCAGGTACAGGATACTGAGTTGGATGATCAGCCATGATCATATTGAATAGCGGTGCAGGCTCGAAGGGCCGAATGGCCTACTCCTGCACCTATTTTCTATGTTTCTATGTTTCTAATATGTCTGAAGGAGGGTCTCGACCCGAAACCTCACCTGTTCCTTATCTCCAGAGATGCTGCCTGTCCCGCTGAGTTACTCCAGCATTTTGTGTCTATCTTCGGTCTAAACTAGCATCTGCAGTTCCTTCCTACACAATCCTCTAACAGACTCACCAACATCCTGAACAATGTCAACATAACATCCCAACTTCTATACTCAATACTTTGACTGATGAAGTCCAACTTACCCTCTTGCCAAAAACCCTATCTACCTGTGCAGCCATTTTCAGGGAACGATGTATCTGCATACCATCTTTTTTCCCTCCTTTTACCGACTATTGTCTTCATCTAATTTCTTCTCACAATTTTTAGTACTGACAATGCATGCTTTTAATCTGGGTAGAATTCACTGGTTTGTGGAAAATGCATATTCTACTGCTTAATTTTTCTAGTTACGTCTCGTGAAACTAAAAGGTCACCTTTTGTATCGCATATACAAACAAATAAACATCACTGATGGAAAAAATGTAAAGTTCTCAGTATACACAAACTTTGTGTACAGCAAGCATCAGACAGACAGGTGCAGAATCACCATGTGGATCTGAATATACCTGCCTTCACTGACATTGCTGTGGTGGTACAGCATAGGTGGTGCTGGGATGTACCTCAACCTAGGCTATATTTTGTACTTTAGAGAACTTTAGGGGGGAGGAAAAATATGAAGTTGGTATATCCCCTTTGCGCGGTTTTTATAATAGAGGTTTTTTTCCTCTTTCCTTCTTTCTTTTCTAGGGTCTATTTCTTAATTCTTTTCTCTAACTAATGTTTTTTTTTTTCATTTTTAATTGATCACTCTTTTACACAAACACAACTTTCTCTCTCTCACTTTCTCTACTTTCTTTATTTCTATCTTTCCTTAAAGCTTAAAAAATGAAGGGGTACCATAGATGTAATAAGATATATCTGGCTTGTACTACTGTAATTTACCGTACTTTTAATAAATAAAAATATATATTTTTAAAAAGAGATAAAATGTGGTAACAGGCCCTTCGACCAGCGATCACCCCGTATGCTAGCACTATTTCACACTACTAGGGGCAAGCCAGTTAACCTACAAACCTGTACGTCTTTGGAGTGTGGGAGGAAACCAGAGCACCCGGAGAAAACCCACGTGGTGACAGGGAGAACGTACAAGACAGCAGCCGTAGTCAGGATTGAATCCAAGTCTCTGGCGCTGTAAGGCAGCAACTCAACCACTGTGCCACCGTGCTGCCCTGTCCACTATTTGAACCAGTCTTGTGACTCAATATGTTGAGAGTGTGTAGGAGGAAACTGTAGATGCTGGCTTAACCAAAGATAGACACAAAAAGCTGGAGTAACTCAGCAGGGGTCAGGCAGCATCTCTGGAGGAATGGATCAAGAATGGATCAAGAACTTCAAATTCCTGGGCGTGCACATCTCTGAAGATCTTTCCTGGTCCGAGAACACTAACGCAATTATCAAAAAAGCTCATCAGCGCCTCTACTTCCTGAGAAGATTACGGAGAGTCGGATTGTCAAGGAAGACTCTCTCTAACTTCTATAGGTGCACAGTCGAGAGCATACTGACCGGTTGCATCGTGGCTTGGTTCGGCAATTTGAGCGCCCTGGAGAGGAAAAGACTACAAAAAGTAGTAAACACTGCCCAGTCCATCATCGGCTCTGACCTTCCTTCCATCGAGGGGATTTATCGTAGTCTCTGCCTCAAAAAGGCTGGCAGTATCATCAAAGACCCACACCATCCTGGCCACACACTCATCTTCCTGCTACCTTCAGGTAGAAGGTACAGGAGCCTGAAGACTGCAACAACCAGGTTCAGGAATAGCTACTTCCCCACAGCCATCAGGCTATTAAACCTGGCTCGGACAAAACTCTGATTATTAATAACCACTTTCTGTTATTTGCACTTTACCAGTTTATTTATTCATGTGTGTATATATTTATATCATGGTATATGGACACATTTATCTGTTTTGTAGTAAATGCCTACTATTTTCTGTGTGCTTAAGCAAAGCAAGAATTTCATTGTCCTATACAGGGACACATGACAATAAACTCACTTGAACTTGAACTTGAATAGACCCTTCTTCAAAAAAAAGCCAAATCAGAACCTCTTATGAGAAACCTTACTGTGCAGTTTAGTTTTTAGTTTAGAGATACAGCGCGGAAACAGGCCCTTCGGCCCACCGGGTCCGCACCAACCAGCGATCCCCACACATTAACACCATCCTGCACTCACTAGGGACAATTTTAACATTTACAAAGCCAATTAACCTACAAACCTGGACGTCTTTGGAGTGTGGGAGGAAACCGAAGAACTCGGAGAAAACCCACGCATGTCACGGGGAGAACGTACAAACTCCATACAGTCAGAACCCGTAGTCGGGATCGAACCCGGGCCTCCGGCGCTGCATTCGCTGTAAAGCAGCAACTCTACCGCTGCGCCACCGTGACCGTTCCCAATGGGATATGGGATATTTTGCCTTCTTCAGCCAGGGCATGGAATATAAGAGCGGAAAGGCTACGGTACCTCATCATGATACGATGGTTGGATAATAGTCAGAGCACCGTGTACAGTACTGATCACCATTTCATTTCTTAAACTGTATCCACAACAAGATACCTCTAGCACCGGATTGAGGAACAGCTTCTTCCCCGCTGCTATCAGGCTACGGAACGGCTGGCGTGTGGTCCCAATCTTCCAACCCGCCTCAGAGCGTACTTTCCGCGTAACGCTAAAATGCTGCAGTACTATATTCTCAACTCCAGTATTGTTTTATCTTTGCACTACTTGCTGTAAAAAAAAACTCCCCTTCCCCCAAAACCCCACGTCCCAAATAAATACTTCCCTTCTCCCAACCTCCGTCCCCTCAAAGCCCCGTCTCAAAACACCTGCCACTCCACCAAAGCCCGACCTGCAGCAGTGTACGCGGTCTGCTGCCCTCTGCCTTGGGTGCAATCTACTATCTCCCACATAGGAGCAGTATTAGCCCATCACGTCTACTCCGCCATTCAATCATGGCTGATCTCTTTCCGTCTCAACCCCGTTCCACCTTCTCCCCGTAACCCCCGACACCTGTACTAATCAAGAATGTTGCACCTCAGCATGAGGGTGCTGATGTAAAGTGAGTTTTTTGCTAAATTGTATGCGAAAAAAGGGATGTCACTCGAGCCACGTACTTGTGACAATAAAATACCATTGAGACATTGTACTAATGTGGATAGAGACAAAGTGGTGGAGTCACTCAGAGGGTCAGGCAGTATCTCTGGGGAAAAAATGATGGGTGATGTTTCAGGTCAGAACTCTTCTTCTTCAAAGACATATTGTGGGGGGGGGGGACACACGGAGTCACAGTGACACGGTGGTAGAGTTGTTGCCTTACAGCGCCGGAGACCTGGGTTAAATCCAGACGGAGTTTGTACGTTCTCCCCGTGACCGCGTGGGTTTTCTCTGAGATCTTCGTTTTCCTTCCACACTCCAAAGACGTGCAGGTTTGCAGGTTAATAGGCTTCGTAAATGTGAAAATTGTCCCCAGTGTGTGTGGGAGAGTGTCAATATGCGGGGAACGCTGCTCGGCACGGACCCAATGGGCCGAAGGGCCTGTTTCCGCGCTGTATCTCTGAACTACACTAAACTTGTGTAATATGGCCTGAGGCACAGTATGATTTGGCTGGATAGCACACAAAGCTTGCCACTGCATCCCGTTACATGGGCAATGATAAACCAATACCATATATATTCCCTCTCCTCCTCTTTCAACATTTTGATGGGATCACTCCCATCGTCTCTAGTCAGAGACCCTGCCTATCATTCTCCAGACAACCGTAGAGGGTGCAACACCTGTCCTTTCACCTCCTCCCTTCCCACCAAGTCATCTTTCCAGCTGTCCACTTGCACTTCTTTCCAATCGTGTGTAGGGCATTCAGGAGAAACAAAACACGTATCACTTCCAGACAACCAATGCTCAATCTGCAGGAATGATCTACCCGCTCTTCTCCCCCCTCCCATCAGGCAAAAGGTACAGAAGTGTGAAAACGCACACCTCCAGATTCAGGGACAGTTTCTTCCCAGCTGTTATCAGGCAACTGAATCATCCTACCACAACCAGAGAGCGGTGCTGATCTTCCATCTGCCTCATTGGCGACCCTCGGACTATCAGGAGAATGGGGTTAGGAGGGAGATAGATCAGCCACGATTGAATGGCGGAGTAGACGACGGGCCGAATGGCCTCATTCTACTCCTATTCCTGATGACCATATGACTGCTGGCTTTACCTTGCACTAAATGTTACTCACTTACCATGTATCTCTATACACTGTGGACAGCTTGATTGTAATCATGTATTGCCTTTCTGTTGACTGGTTAGCACGCAACAAAAGCCTTTCACTGTACCTCGGTACACGTGACAATAAACTAACTATCCCGATATTCAGGCTGTCCGGCACCTTAATCACTACTATCCAATACCCATTCATCCTTCCTGCACAACATGGCCCAACATAAATTAGAGGAACAACACCGCCTGGGCACATTATAGCGTGCATTATCCAACTCTCCAACTTTAGATAAATAGCCTTTCTGTCTGTATGATAACTAGCCATTTTTGTTTGCCATCCTCTTTCCTTTTATTTATACATTGGGCTCTGTTTTTCTCACAGAGAGTGGTGAGTCTGTGGAATTCTTTGCCTCAGAGGGCGGTGGAGGCCGGTTCTCTGGATGCTTTCAAGAGAGAGCTGGATAGGGCTCTTAAAAATAGTGGAGTCAGGGGATATGGGGAGAAGGCAGGAACGGGGTACTGATTGGGGATGATCAGCCATGATCATATTGAATGGCGGTGCTGGCTCGAAGGGCCGAATGGCCTAATCTTGCACCTATTGTCAATTGTCCCACAAGGCCAGACTGTAAAACATTATACAGACTATATAACATTGGAACGATATTGCAAAGACAGCATGATATTAAACGCCCCTTAATGCTCTTATCATTTTATCCTGTCGGAAATATTTCCTTTGTTCCACCCTTCTTCTCTGCAACCTCGACTAAATAATTTTGCTTTCTTAGTTTTGATAAAGGGAGATTGGAGCTGAAACATTTTCTCTTTCTGCTGACGCAAAATGACGTGTTGAGTTTGACCAACATTTTCAGCTTTCGTTACTGAATATGTTAGGTTTGTTTTCTTGGGGTGGAGGGTACTGATAAGCTAACTTATGAAAGGCACAGATAGAGTCAAGTCAAGTCAAGTCACTTTTATTTCTATAGCACATTTAAAAAACAACTCTCGTTGGCCAAAGTGCTTTACATTGGTGGAGGTACTAACGTTATACAACATTGGTTCATAGATTAAGTACATACATAAATACACACATATAGCCCTCCCTCACAGGACGTCAAGAAAGGCTTGAGAGTAAAGATGAGTTTTAAGTCTCGACTTAAAGGAGTCGATGGAGGGGGCAGTTCTGATGGGAAGAGGGATGCTGTTCCACAGTCTAGGAGCTGCAACCGCAAAGGCACGGTCGCCCCTGAGCTTATGCCTAGACCGCGGGATGGTCAGTAACCCCAAGTCGGCTAATCTGAGGGACCTAGAGGTGGTGTGGTGGGTAAGCAGACTTTTGATGTAGGTGGGGGCAAGCCCATCAAGGGCTTTGTAAACATAAAGAAGGATCTTGAAATTTATTCGGAACCGCACAGGGAGCCAGTGGAGAGAGGCCAGGATCGGGGTGATGCCAGTGTAAAGGGAGTTGCAGTAATCGAGGCGGGAGGAGATGAATGTGTGGATGATCTTTTCCAGGTCGTCAAACTGGAGGAATTGTTTTATTTTAGCTATCGTCCGAAGCTGGAAGAAGCTAGCTTTTACCACGGCATTGACTTGTTTGTCAAATTTCAACGCTGAGTCAAATATCACTCCAAGGTTTTTGACGTGAGGTTGGAGAAGTGGGGTAAGGCCTCCAAGGCTGCCTGCTATCATTTTGATTGAGTCCGAGGGGCCGAGAAGGATGACCTCAGACTTACTCTTGTTTAATTGGAGGAATGTTGTGGGCCATCCGACACTCTTATATCCTCGAGGCAGTGGATAAGGTTAAGTAGATTTGATCGGTTTTTGGGCTTCAGGGGGAGATAGAGTTGTGTATCGTCCGCATAGCAATGGAAGGAAATGCCGTACCTTTGAATGACTTGGCCTAAGGGGAGCATATAGAGGGAGAAGAGAATGGGGCCAAGGATGGAACCTTGTGGAACCCCACAGCAGAAACTAGCTGGGGAGGAGAAAGAGTTGCCTATGTTAGTAGAGAAACTCCTACTTTTGAGGTAGTAGATGAACCAGCTCAGGGCAATGCCATCAATACCAACCCCGTACTGGAGACGGTCAATTAGGAAACCATTTTTCATTGCAGATGCAAGTAAAACTAAAGAGTATAGGTTGAGGGTATGGGGCAAGTGGTTTCGAGAGGAACCTATTCACTCAGATGGTAGTTGGAATTTGGATTGCACTATCTGAATGGGCGATGATGACAGGGCCTCTCAAAGAATTAAAAAATACCGAGATGAGCACATGAATTATTAATGCAGAGACTGATACAGACCTCTGCTGACAGCAGAGTGACACAGCGGTAGAGTTGCTGCCTTACAGTGCCACAGACCCTGGTTCCATCCTGACCATGGGTGCGGAGTTTGTACGTTCTCTCCGGATGCTCCGGTTTCTTCCCACACTCCAAAGACGTAAAGGTTTGTAGGTTAATTGGCTTGGGTAAAAAATTATAAATTGTCCCGAGTGTGCGTGTGAGATAGCGTTAGCGTGCGAGGATCGTTGGTCAGCGAAGACTCAGTGTGAGGCGAAGCGTCTGTTTCCGTGCTGTATCTCTAAACTAAACTAAACCTACTCCTGGTAAATGGAATTAATAATCGTATGTATTTGATGGTGACAGTGGGCCAAAGGCCTGTCTCGATGATGTATGACTATGTTTCTGTGAGTAAAATCAATAGACAATAGACAATAGGTGCAGGAGTAGGCCATTCGGCCCTTCGAGCCAGCACCGCCATTCAGTGTGATCATGGCTGATCATCCCCAATCAGTACCCCGTTCCTGCCTTCTCCCCTGACTCCGCTATTTTTAAGAGCCCTATCTAGCTCTCTCTTGAAAGCATCCAGAGAACCTGCCTCCACCGCCCTCTGAGGCAAAGAATTCCACAGACTCACCACTCTCTGTGAGAAAAAGTGTATGCTCGTCTCCGTTCTATATGGCTTACTCCATATTCTTAAACTGCCCCAGGTCCCAGGTTCTGCACTCCCCCAACATCTGGGAACATGTTTCCTGCCTCTAGCGTGTCCAAACCTTTAACAATCTTATATGTTTCAATGAGATATAACCATATAACCATATAACAATTACAGCACGGAAACAGGCCATCTCGACCCTTTTAGTCCGTGCCGAACACGTATTCTCCCCTAGTCCCATATACCTGCGCTCAGACCATAACCCTCCATTCCTTTCCCGTCCATATAACTATCCAATTTATTTTTAAATGATAAAAACGAACCTGCCTCCACCACCATCACTGGAAGCTCATTCCACACAGCCACCACTCTCTGAGTAAAGAAGTTCCCCCTCATGTTACCCCTAAACTTCTGTCCCTTAATTCTCAAGTCATGTCCCCTTGTTTGAATCTTCCCTACTCTCAGTGGGAAAAGCTTATCCACGTCAACTCTGTCTATCCCTCTCATCATTTTAAAGACCTCTATCAAGTCCCCCCTTAACCTTCTGCGCTCCAAAGAATAAAGCCCTAACTTGTTCAACCTTTCTCTGTAACTTAGTTGCTGAAACCCAGGCAACATTCTAGTAAATCTCCTCTGTACTCTCTCTATTTTGTTGACATCCTTCCTATAATTAGGCGACCAAAATTGTACACCATACTCCAGAATTGGCCTCACCAATGCCTTGTACAATTTTAACATTACATCCCAACTTCTGTACTCAATGCTCTGATTTATAAAGGCCAGCACACCAAAAGCTTTCTTTACCACCCTATCTACATGAGATTCCACTTTCAGGGAACTGTGCACAGTTATTCCCAGATCCCTCTGTTCACCTGCATTCTTCAATTCCCTCTCATCCTTCTAAACTCCAGAGTGTACAAGCCCAGCTGCTCCATTCTCTCAGCATATGACAGTCCCGCCATCCCGAGAATTAATCTTGTAAACCTACGCTGCACTCCCTCAATAGCAAGAATGTCCTCCCTCAAATTAGGGGACGAAAACTGCACACAATACTCCAGGTGTGGTCTCACTAGGGTTCTGTACAACTGCAGAAGGACCTCTTTGCTCCTATATTCGATTCCTCTTGTTATAAAGGCCAACATGCCATTCTCTTTCTTCTGCTGTACCTGCATGCAAGTCGTCAAGTCCAAATTAGACCGGTTCTTTTGAAGTAAATCAAAAACTACCTTCTCATCATTCCCACGTCGATATACCTACTCTATGAAAGCAGATGAACGTCAAGGTGGCTCAACAGAGGATTTCTCAAGATATTGAAAGTTCCATATGTTACCATGCAAATCCCATGCGTTTAGTGCATACGTCAGTTTAAGAAGGAACTGCAGATGCTGGAAAAATCGAAGGTAGGCAAAAATGCTGGAGAAACTCAGCGGGTGAGGCAGCATCTATGGGGCGAAGGAATAGGTGACGTTTTGGGGCTCGATCCCGAAGGAATAGGTGAAATGTCACCTATTCCTTCGCTCCATAGATGCTGCCTCACCCACTGAGTTTCTCCAGCTTTTTTTCTACTAATAGTGCATACATCTAGTATTTTACTGATTAATATTTTAATTATACTTCCAGTTACCCTTTTAGATATAACAGTACACTCACATGAAAGGCTAACTAACACTATCCCTTAATATAAGTGCCACTGCATTTATGAATAACATTAACCATGCATCTAGGAAACTAGCCAGATCGAATGAATGGTCTGGCCGTATCATTGAACACTGAACTTAAATAGCATGTGATAAAAGTATAAATAGTCAACACTGAGCAACTGTCCAGCCCTGCTTGCAGCCGTAGCAGTGCTAGCAGTGACTAGTGGGGTGCCGCAAGGCTCAGTGCTGGGACCCCAGTCATTTACAACATATATTAACGATTTAGACGAGGGAATTAAAGGTAACATCTCCAAGTTTGCGGATGACACAAAGCAGGGTGGCAGTGTGAGCTGTGAGGAGGATGCTATGAGGCTGCAGGGTGACTTGGACAGGTTGGGGGAGTGGGCAGATGCATGGCAGATGCAGTACAATGTGGATAAATGTGAGGTTATCCACTTTGGTGGCAAGAACAGGAAGGCAGAGTATTATCTGAATGGTGTCAGATTAGGAGAAGGTGAAGTGCAACAAGACCTGGGTGTGCTTTTACACCAGTCACTGAAAGTAAGCATGCAGGTACAGCAGGCAGTGAAGAAAGCTAATGGCATGTTGGCCTTCTTTGCGAGAGGATTTGAGTTTAGGAGCAAAGAGGTCCTACTGCAGTTGTACAGAGCCCTGGTGAGACCACACCTGGAGTATTGTGTGCAATTTTGGTCTCCTAATTTGAGGAAGTACATTATTACTATTGAGGGAGTGCAGTGTAGGTTCACTAGGTTAATTCCCAGGATGGCAGGACTGACATATGATGAAAGAATGGGTCGACTGGGCTTGTATTCACTGGAATTTAGGATGAGAGGGTATCTTATAGAAACATATAAAATTCTTAAGGGATTGGACAGGCTAGATGCAGGAAAAATGTTCCCGATGTTGGGGGAGTTCAGAACCAGGGGTTACATTTTAAGAATAAGTAGTAGGCCATTTAGGACTGCGATGAGGAAAAACGTTTTCACCCAGAGGGTTGTGAATCTGTGGAATTCTCTGCCACAGAAGGCAGTGGAGGCCAATTCACTGGATGTTTTCAAGAGAGTTAGATATGGCTCTTAGGGCTAAAGGAATTAAGGGATATGGGGATAAACACCGTTTAATTTGTACTTTTGTGCCTTTCAGCACACGCATTTCCAGGTTAAGTAGATTCAGATTCAAACTAATATTGCAGTTCAAAGATAGATACAAAATGTCGGGGTGTCTCAGCGGGTCAGACAGCAACTCTGGAGGAGAAAAGGAGGGAGAAATGCCGCCTATTCCTTTTCTCCAGAGATGCTATCTGACCCGCTGAGTTACTTCAGGTTTTTGTGTCTATCTTTGATTTAAACCAGCATCTGCAGTTCCTTCCTGCACAATATTTTAATTCCTTCTGTCTCCATTATACCACTGCAGAATCTCCACAAAGATGTCTACTTTCAAGAAGTTCTCCTTCTCTCTCATTAATGGTTCTATGAGTCATTCACTGCTCCACTCCGTGATTCCTGTTGTTCTCCTGCTCTTCATAGAAACATAGAAAATGGCTGATCATCCCCTATCAATAACCCGTGCCTGCCTTCTCCCCATATCCCTTGATTCCACTAGCACCTAGAGCTCTATCTAATTCTCTCTTAAATCCATCCAGTGACTTGGCCTCCACTGCCCTCTGTGGCAGGGAATTCCATAAATTCACAACTCTCTGGGTGAAAAAGTTTTTTCTCACCTCAATCTTAAATGACCTCCCCTTTATTCTAAGACTGTGGCCCCTGGTTCTGGACTCGCCCAACATTGGAAACATTTTTCCTGCATCTAGCTTGTCCAGTCCTTTTATAATTTTACATGTTTCTATAAGATACCCCCTCATCCTTCTAAACTCCAGTGAATACAAGCCTAGTCTTTTCAATCTTTCCTCATATGACAGTCCCGCCATCCCAGGGATCAATCTCGTGAACCTACGCTGCACTGCCTCAATCGCAAGGATGTCCTTACTCAAATTAGGAGATCAAAACTGTACGCAATACTCCAGATGTGGTCTCACTAGAGCCCTATACAACTGCAGAAGAACCTCTTTACTCCTATACTGAAATCCTCTTGTTATGAAGGCCAACATTCCGAGTTGTGACGCAAACTCACTACCTTTCACTTGCCAAGCCCTGTCCCGCCCCACCTCTCTATTCCAGCTTTCTCCCCGAGTACAATCAGCCTCAAGAAGGGTCTCAACCCAAAACTCCATTCCATCCACAGGTACCGCCTTATCTTCTGAGCTTCTTCAGCACTTTGAGTGTCACTCAACACTGAGTAAGATTCAATACTCAAGGTCAAGCTGATTGCTGACTTAGCTGATTGAGTTTATTGAAGTAACCAAAAAGGTTAATGAGGGAAAAGCCGTAGAAGTCATCTATATAGACTTCAGCAAGGCACTTGACGCATGCTAAGCTGCTCTGGAAGGTTAGATCGCATGGGATCCAGGGAGACACAGCCAATAGAGAATTGGCTTCAGGTAAGAATGAGGAGGATGCTGGTGGAAGTCTTCCAGACTAGAAGCCTGTGATTAGTGGTGTGCTTCAGGGATCGGTGCTGGGCCCATTGCTGTCTGTGGTTTATATCAACGATTTGGATGAGAATGTACAAGGTATGATTAGTAAGCTTGCAGACGACACCAATGTCGGTAGTATCATAGATAGCGAAGATGGTTATTTAAAATTACAGCAGGATCTTGATCAGTTTGGCAAGTGGGCTGAGAAATGGTTGATGGAATTTAATGCAGATATGCACGAGGTGTTGTACATTGGGAAGTCAAACCAGGGCAGGACCTACACAGTGAACGGCAGGGCCCTGGGGAGTGGTGTAGAGCAGAGAGATCTCGGAGTGCAGGTACAGAGTGCTTAGAAATTGGCGTCACAGGTAGATAGGGTTAGAGGGACCCTATCCTTACCTCAGATAAAGGCAGGAAAGGTTTAGGGGAATGTAGGCCAAACACAGGCAGGTGGGACTAGTGTAGACGGAGTATCTTGTTTAGCATGGGAAAGTTGGGCCGAAGGGCCTGTATCCGCACTGTATGACTCTATTCCAATAGACAATAGACAATAGGTGCAGGAGTAGGCCATGCGGCCCTTCAAGCCAGCACCGCCATTCAATGTGATCATGGCTGATCATCCCCAATCAGTACCCCGTTCCTGCCTTCTCCCCATATGACTCCGCTATTTTTAAGAGCCCTATCAAGCTCTCTCTTGAAAGAGCAAATTATTCCAGCAAATAAATCCTTGTCTCTCCATAATCTATTAGGCCGTAAATATTTGCCAAAATTACCATGCCGAAATACGCCACATTTCTACTGTATCTTAAAAATCTCTAAATTTGCTTCACAAATATTTCTTTGAATCAGAAGCAGTAATCTTTCATTACAATAGAGCACGATGCATTGTTCATGCTTGCTGCCATTCATCGAAGTACTAGCCTTATGGATATAAACACATTCTCTACAATAAGTACAATTCTTAAATGCCACAAAATATGATAATGTATCCAACAAAACAGGGGAACGAAAGGCTAGCCAGCAAGGCTGCACTGTGTTTCACAGTTTACAAGAAAGATGCCAGCTAAATTTGGGAGTTCCCCCAATATTGCAGCAGAAAGACCTTCAGGGAGTGTGAAAATAGGGCTTCAGTCACACCCTACTCTGCAACAATAGACTTTGATACTTCAGCACACTGATCTACAACAAACACCAATTGTAACATGAGACGCCTCGTGAGTCACCATCATAAATAGCATTAACATGGAACCGAATCGCTTGAAGTCAAATTACAAACTATATAAATGACCAAACAACTAAAGAGGCTACTGCCAGAAACAAAAGTCCATGAACTTTTCTTGTAAGTTTTACATTTTTAAAGAAAAGTTTTGAACTTTTCTTCAGTCAGAGGGTGGTGAATCTGGGGAGTTCATTGCCACAGAAGGCTGTGGAGGTCAAGCCAATGGATATTTTTAAGGCAGAGATAGATCAATTCTTGATTAGTATGGGTGTCGGGGGTTATGGGGAGAAGGCAGGAGAATGGGGTTTGGAGGGAAAGATAGATCAGCCATGAATGTGTGTGAATGTGTGTGAGTGATTGGTGGTGGTCGGAGGGGCCGTAGGCGCAGATTGGCAGCCACGCTTCCGTCAGTCTGCCCCAGGGCAGCTGTGGCTACAGAAGTAGCTTACCACCACCGAGTGTGACTGAGGAGTGAATGAATAATGCAATGTAAAGCGCCTTGAGTATTAGAAAGGCGCTATATAAATCCCATCCATTATTATTATTATTATGATTGGGGAGGGGGAGTTGGGGATATGGGGAGAAGGCAGGAACGGGGTACTGATTGGGGATGATCAGCCATGATCACATTGAATGGCGGTGCTGGCTCGAAGGGCCAAATGGCCTACTCCTGCACCTATGGTCTATTGTCTATTTGAATGGCAGAGTAGACTTGATGGGCCGAATGGCCTAATTCTGACCTATAGAAAAAATATATGGGATTAACATTTCTTAATGAAAGTAATTAATATAAAAATCAAAAATATTAACAATATAGATAAGTCTCTTCATTCTGGATCATGGTATAATGTGAGGTGGTGGGGATGCCAACTATAGAGGCTATCTCCTTGGAAAGGAAAATCTATTTCAGCTGGAAGCTAGAATAAAATTCCATTACAAATGAGAGTGCAATCAACGTTTAAAATATTTTGAACATATGTCTTTTATATTTTCTAACAAGAAACGTATTTGTTTCAAATTATGGTTGTTAGGCCTTCTTCACTTTTCCACCTTCCTGACTTTATAAGTGTAACAGAAAAATGCAAAGTCTGAAGAAGTGTCTCGACCCGAAAAGTCACCTGTTCCTTTTCTCCAGAGATGCTGCCTGACCAGCTGAGTTACTCCAGCTTTTTGTGTCTATCTTCTTTGAAAAAAATAAAAAACCTGGTGATGCCAATCAGTGTACCATCATTTTACAGAAACTGAAAAACAGAATCAAAACTGTAATAGGTCAGCAAATAAAACAGCATGGAATAAAGGGAAGATTGTTGCTAAATTGGGATGGGATGTAGAGTGCAATCAAGTCCGGGTAATATTAAGGGAGGCCTGGACAGAGTGGATGTGGAAAGGATGTTTCCACTAGTAGCCCCAGAATTAAAGGACGTTCTTTTAGAAAGGAGATGAGGAGGAATTCCTTTAGTCAGAGGGTAATGAATCTGTGGAATTCGTTGCCACAGAAGGCTGTGGAGGCCATGAGTAGATATATTTAAGGCAGAGATAGATAGATTCTTGATTAATACGGGAGGTTATGGGGAGAAGGCAGGAGAATGGGGTTAGGAGAGATAGTTTAGCCATGATTGAATGGCGGAGTAGACTTGAATGACTGAATTGCCTAATTCAGCTTCTATCACTTATAATTTTATGACTTTTGGCTCAGCACCAACTCCCCCTCCCATTCCGTATCCGACCTTTGTGTCCTGGGCCTCCTCCATGGCCAGAGTAAGTCCCACCTCAAATTGGAGGAGCAGCACCTCATGTTTCACTTGGGCAGTTTACACCCCAGCGGTATGAACATTGCTTTCTCCCTCCTTCCCCGCTCTCCCACAGCCTACTGTCTCCGCATCTTCCTTTCTTCTTCCCGCCCCCCTCGCCCCCACATCAGTCTGAACAAGGGTCTCGACCCGAAACGTCACCGATTCCTTCGTTCCATGGATGCTGCCTTACCCACTGAGTTTCTCCAACATTTTTGTCTACCTATGGTCTTATGATAAGGTAACTTTTGTTTCTAATAGCCCTGTCCCACGGTACGAGTTCATTCCAAGAGCTCTCCCGAGTTAAAAAAAAATCAAACTCGTAGTAAGCACGGAGAATGAACGTAGTGGGTACGTCAGAGCTCGGAAACGTCTCTTAGCGGCTCGTAACGCTAACGGCAGGTACTCGAGAAGACTCGCTAATGGCAGGTAAGCACGGGAAGACTCGTGAAGATTTTTCAACATGTTGAAAAATGTCCACGAGAGCCCCGAGTACCGACGAGTGGCCATTACCGTAAATCTCCGAGTTCGAATCAGGGCAAACTCGGGAGAGCTCTTGGAATGAACTCGTACCATGGGACAGGGCTTTAACACTTCACAGATGCTAATTCTACTTTAATTCCATTTAAGTTTGCGTTTCAAAATGAACAGTTATAAAAATCATCCGCTTTCATAAAAATGGAATTGGTTGCCAGTCTTTGAGATGTGTAAATAATGAAGGCTCTATCTTGTTCAATGTTGGAGGAAAACAAAAGGCACAGTGGCACAGTTGGTAAAGCTGCTACTTCAATCCTAAACCTTGGGTGCTGTCTGTGTGAATAGGAGCAAAAATAGGCCATTCAGCCCATCAAATCTACTCCGCCATTCAATCATGGCGGATCTATCTTTCCCTCTTAACCCCATTTTCCTGCCTTCTCCCAATAACCCCTGACATCTGTACTAATCAAGAATCTGTCAATTTCCATCTTAAAAACATCCATTGACTTGGCCTCCACAGACATTTGTGGCAAAGAATTCCACATTTTCATCACCCTCAGTCTAAAAGAAATTCCTCCTAATCTCCATCCTAAACGAACGTCCTTTTATTCTGAGGCTGTGGCCTCTGGTCCTAGACTCACCCACTAGTGAAAGCATCCTCTCCACATCCACTCTATCCACGCCTTTCACTGTTCGATAATTTTCAATGAGGTCGCCCCCTCATCCTTCTAAACTACAGCGATTAGATTAGAAGCTTCATCTTATATCAACCAGAAATTTATCAGAGACCTGCTTCCCAATTAAGAATAAGGGGTAAGCCATTTAGAGCAGAGATGAGGAAACACTTTTTCTCACAGAGAGTTGTGAGTCTGTGGAATTCTCTGCCTCAGAGGGGGGTGGAGGCCGGTTCTCTGGATACTTTCAAGAGCAAGGTAGATAGGGCTCTTAAAGATAGCAGAGTCATGGGATATGGGGAGAAGGCAGGATTGGGGATGATCAGCCATGATCGCATTGAATGGCGGTGCTGGCTCGAAGGGCCAAATGGCCTACTCCTGCACCTATTGTCTATTGAACAAAATGACTTGGCTAACAAGTCAAAATCCCATTTTGCACTGAGTCTAAAGTATAATCAGAGAAGATCTAGTCTTTGGTCACCAGCACTAATCGGCTGAAGATATTACTGCTCAAGAGTTGTGCTCAACAATCAAGAATGTTTAATTATCAAATGTACCAACAACAGAACAATGCTCCAGCTTAACAGGGCCATTAATTCAATAACATACAAATAAATATACAACAGATAATAGTAGTATAAATTAATAATCAGTAATACTAGGTAGAACTAGAATAGTTCAGAATTGAAGTGGGGCCTCTCGAACTCTGGCAAGTTCAACTGTGGAGAGGTACAGACAATGGCCCACCCACTGACTTGTGGCGGAGAGGCACGCACTGTGGACGATCTCCGCAGAGGCACAGATGTGGCGGCACTGGCTGTGGCAAAGCGATGGCAGAACGCCGTCTGGCACACGAGCGAATGAACTGAAGTCCATAGTGCAACCACAGACACAGTCCATGGAAGATCACAGTTTCTGAGGTCGGTGTTGTGCAGTGTTCAAGACCCTGATGGTCGCTGGGAAGAAGCTGTTCTTAATAATAATAATAATAATAATAATAATAATATATTTTATTGTCATTACACATAGGTGCAATGAGATTTGGTATGCAGCTTCCATCCGATGTCATAACTTAAACACCTAATAAAATTTAGATACCCCGAGAAACATGATTTATAAAAAGAACAGTAAAACAGTAAAACAGTCTAAAGTGCAGATATGTCTGTGCCGGATCGATGTGCGACGTGACCATCCGAGGGAGACAGTCCATGGGGGTGGGGGGGAGGCACTCAGCAGGGCCGGTTCAGAGCAGCTATAGCTCTGGGGATGAAGCTGTTCCTGAGTCTGGAGGTGCGGGCGTAGAGGGCCTTGTAACGTCTGCCGGAAGGTAGGAGTTCGAACAGTCTATTGCAAGGAACCTGGAGGTCACGATTGTCAGGCTCCCTCCTGTATCTTCTTCCCAACGGTAGTACAAACAAGTCAGGGTGTGTGGGCCTTTGAAGATATATTGATTGCTTTTTTGAGGCAGCACATCCTGTAGATTCCTACGATGGTGGGGAGGTCAGTACCCGTGACGGACCGGGCAGTGTCCACCACTCTCTGCAGTCTCCTTCATTCCTGGTCTTCTGGACATTTGGTCACAAAGATTTAAATGAAACCTAAATGTACAGAAAATAAACAAAACCGCCGACCTGATCACCTCACATCTGATCAGCATTAGCAGTTAAAACAAAATTTCACCCTACAAGTTCCCTTCCCTTGACAAGACGGAACATGAAAGATTAATCCAACTCTATTCATAGTAAATAGCATCATGTAATTATTTGAATCAATTATAGTATTTTCCTTTTTGTATAAACAATGAAAAATAAGGACTCAACTTTATGTGAGCAAACTTTGAAGACAATAGCAGTAAAGTACCAGCTGTCACGTACAACTGCAAACATTACACAAAGGACATCATTAAATACAACTAACACAAAAAGCATTGAAAACCAGTCATATGCTCTGGTGTAGGCATTTTTTCAAATAGTCCAGGGGAAATTGATGCTTAAAACATGTTTAAGCTTAGCCTTTTGGCGAGAACCCTGTACATGCATTGAGGAGGAGGGAAGTTGCAAATACATTTAAACATTTGACAATAGACAATAGGTGCAGGAGTAGGCCATTCGGCCCTTTGAGCCAGCACCGCTATTCAATGAGACCATGGCTGATCATTCACAATCAGTACCCCGTTCCTGCCTTCTGCCCATATCCCCTGACTCCGCTATCTTTAAGAGCCCTGTCTAGCTCTCTCTTGAAAGTATCCAGAGAACCGGCCTCCACAGAATTCCACAGACTCACCACTCTCTGTTTCCTCGTCTCCGTTCTAAATGGCTTAATATTCTTAAACTGTGGCCCCTGGTTCTGGACTCCCCCAACATTGTGAACATGTTTCCTGCCTCTAGCGTGTCCAAACGCTTAATAATCTTAGATGCTTCAGTAAGATACCCTCTCATCCTTCTAAACTCCAGAGTGTATGTTTGAACAAATATGCTATTTTACATGTTTCTTCGGATTGTTTAAAAAGTCTTGTTCGTTCGTGGACACTTCAAAATGAGGACAATAAATATGCCTATGGGAATAACCGTTCTTGTACACGTACCGCAATCTCTCTGCACGCAGACATGGAAATGCCAGTTCCTTCGATTTGTTTCAGAGCGTACTCTTTCTCCTCATTCCTGCCAAAGGAAATGAAAAAAATCAAAATGGTCAAACAAAAGGGTCGACATGTTTTCTTATAGTCAGGACACAATAGTTACAAACAAGGTGAAATTGCAAAACTAGGTCTTATTTGGAATCTTATCAATTCAACATTTAGAGTATTGGGGTCAGTTTGGTTCAAGGAATCCCAGGCTCCGCGATGGAAAGTCCACACCATCGCGGAGTCTAGGATCCCTTGCCGGGGATCGCTGGAGAAGAGCTCCGACCGTCGACCTGCGGACTATAACATCATGAAGCCGCGGTCTCCGGTAGGAAGTGGCCGATTCGGGACCTCCAAGCCGTGGAGTGTTCGTCCATCCCGACGTCGGAGTTTTGAGCATCCCGACGAGAGGGCCTGTACATCGGTACATCCGTAGCAGCGACTGCGGAGGGTTCATGGCCCCGACCACGGGTGAACAAAGGAGGAGGATCTGACTGAATGACATTGCCTTCCACCACAGTGAAGAATGTTGTGGTGGATGTTCATGTTGTATTCTATTGTGTATTGTGCTCTTTTTGATTGTATGGCTGCATGGTAAATCAAATTGCACTGGACCTTAATTGGTGCATGTAGCAATAAATGTGAACTTGGACAAGTTCTGGGCACCATGTTAAAGGAAAGATGTTGTCAAGTTGGAAAGAATACAGAGAAGATTTACGAGGATGTTGCCAGGACTAGAGGGTGTGAGCTACAGGGAAAGGTTGAGCAGGCTGGGACTCTATTCCGTGGAGTGCAGGAGGATGAGAGGTGATCTTATAGAGGTGTACAAAATCATGAGAGGAATAGACCGGGTTGGTAGATACACAGAGTCTCTTGCCCAGAGTAGGGGGATCAAGAGGACATGAGTTTAAGTTGAAGGGGAAAAGATTTAATGGGAATCTGAAGGGTATATTTTGCACACAAAGAGTGGTGGGGGTGTGGAACAAGCTGCCAGAGGAGGTAGTTGAGGCTGGGACTAACCCAACATGTAAGAAAGAGTTAGACAGGTACATGGATAGGACAGGTTTAGAGGAATATGGGCCAAAAGCAGGCAGGTGGGACTAGTGTAGGCTGATGTGGGCAAGTTGGGCCAAAGGGCCTGTTTCCATGCTGTATCACTCTATGACTCTATGCAGAGAAAATAAAAAGCCAAAAACCTGAAATAATGCAGAAAATATCTTGACAATTTAAAGTGTGTTGGATTAGATATCAAACAAAGTCATTAATAAAAGAAGAAATTTGTTCACATTAATTGTGGCCATGGAAATTAAAGGATCCGAGTGAATAAAAATTATAAAGGGAATTGTAAGTAAGTAAGTAAGTTTATTGGCCAAGTATTCACATACAAGGAATTTGCCTTGGTGCTCCGCCCACAAGTTACAATACAGTGACATACAGTGACAGTTACGAACGACTCAGAAAACACTAAACATTAATAATAATAAAACATTAATGATAAAACAACATTGAACACTTATAAAGAAAATTATAGACACAGAAGAGATGTTTCAACATTGAGGGAAAATAAAATAGCAAATGCCCTAATCACTATCTTTCAATCATTCCAGGACTGGGACATCATACAGCAGGAATATATTTTATTTAATTGTGGCACCTCTGTTCAAATAGAGATCTTCAGTATAGTCATTTGAATATCTTAAGTGGAAAGGAATGGCCGTGGCTGATTTTACCCCATGTGACTGCCATGTTAGGAACACAGAGACCAACATCGGTTCAGTTTAGTTTATTGTCACGTATACCGAGGTACAGTGAAAAGCTTTTGTGCGTGCTAACCAGTCATTGCAAGCGAGCCGTTCAGTGTGCAGATTCCCAATATGGGAATAACGTTCAGTACAAGGTGAAGCCAGTAAAGTCCGATCAAAGACCAACATATGATGTCAGATGCATGTTCTTTGATGCTTGTGTCAGGAAGTTAGGAATCGATGGCCAATTGAAAGCAGGCAACCCGATATATCGGCGAGACCAAGCACAGGCTCGGCCATCCTTTCACTGAACACCTCCACTCAATCTGCCCAAACCTACCTGATCTCCCAGTTGCTAAACATTTTAACTCCCCCTCCCCATTCCCACACTGACCTTTCTGTCCCGGGCCTACCCCACTGTCAGAGTGAGGCCCAGCGCAAATTGGAGGAACAGCATCTTATATTTCGCTCGGGCAGCTTACACCCCAGCGGTACAAACATTGACTTCTCTAACTTCAAGTTACCCTAGCTTTCCCTCTCTCTCCGTCCCTCCCCATCCTAATTCTCCCACCAGTCTGACTGTTCCCTTAATTACATTTATATCTCTGTATGCTTTGTCATCACCTTCATCAGCTAACAATGATCTATTCTAGCGGTGCTGGCTCGAAGGGCCGAATGGCCTCCTCCTGCGCCTATTTTCAATGTTTCTTTGTCCCCTTTGATGTCTCGTTTTCACACCCTACATTCTTTATCTCTGTGTCTCCCCCTCCCCTGACTCTCAGTCTGAAGAAGGGTCTTGTCCCAAAGCATCACCCATTCCTTTTATCCAGAGATGCTGCATGTCCCACTGAGTTACTCCAGCATTTTGTGTCTATCGGTACCTGATGGCTTCTGCAATTAAAGATTTACATTGGAGAGGGAGTCGCACACAATAATTTTGTTCCATTTACTATGGGGTGATTAAATTGAGCCACTCACTGAATGGCAAGCAACAGCTTGATGTGCAGCGATCATAAAAGCCGTGAGGTGTACCCAGAATCCATGTTATTTAGAAAGCTGAGATAGAAACAAAAAGCTGGAGCAACTCAGCATGTCAGGCAGTATCTCTGGAGAAAAGGAATAGGTGAAGCTTTGGGTCAAGCAAAGATCCTATCGCTATTGGATCTTTGGGGTCAAGACCCTTCTTCAGAATGAGAGTCAGGGGAAAGGGAAACGAGAGATAGGTGATGTAGTGAGATATAGAACACAGGTGTTGGGGAAGATGCTGGAGTCAATTATAAAAGATGAGATAGCCGAACATTTGGATAGCAGTAACAGGATCAGTCCGAGTCAGCATGGACTTACGAAGGGGAAATCATGCTTGACTAATCTTCTGGAATTTTTTGAAGATGTAACTAGGATTATGGACAAGGGAGAGGCAGTGGATGTAGTGTACCTGGACTTTCAGAAAGCATTTGATAAGGTCCCACATAGGAGATTAGTGGGCAAAATTAGGGCACATGGGAGTGCTGACATGGATAGAGAAGCGGTTGGCAGACAGGAAACAAAGAGTAGGGATTAACGGGTCCCTTTCAGAATAGCAGGCAGAGACTAGTGGGATACCACAAGGCTCGGTGCTGGGACCGCAGCTATTTACAATACACATCAATGATTTGGATGAAGGGATTCAAAGTAACATTAGCAAATTTGCAGATGACACAAAACTGGGTGGCAGTGTGAACTGTGAGGAGGATGCTATGAGAATGCAGTGTGACTTGGACAGGTTAGGGACGTGGGCAGATGCATGGCAGATGAAGTTTAACGCGGATAAATGTGAGGTTATCCACTTTGGTAGCAAAAACAGGAAGGCAGATTACTATCTAAATGGCGTCAAGTTGGGAAAGGGGGAAGTACAACGGGATCTGGGGGTCCTTGTACATCAGTCTATGAAAGTAAGCACGCGGGTACAGCAGGCAGTGAAGAAAGCAAATGGCATGTTGGCCTTTATAACAAGAGGAATCGAATATAGGATCAAAGAGGTCCTTCTGCAGTTGTACAGAGCCCTAGTGAGACCACACCTGGAGTATTGTGTGCAGTTTTGGTCCCCTAATTTGAGGATATTCTTGCTATTGAAGGAGTGCAGCGTAGGTTTACAAGGTTAATTCCCGGGATGGCGGGACTGTCATATGCTGAGAGAATGGAGCAGCTGGGCTTGTACACTCTGGAGTTTAGAAGGATGAGAGGATATCTCATTGAGACATGTAAGATTGTTAAGGGTTTGGACACGCTCGAGGCAGGAAACATGTTCCCGATGCTGGGGGAGTCCAGAACCAGGGGTCACAGTTTAAGACTAAGGAATAAGCCATTTAGAACGGAGACGAGGAAACACTTTTTCTCACAGAGTGTGGTGAGTGTGGAATTCTCTGCCTCAGCAGTGGAGGCAGGTTCTCTGGATGCCTTCAAGAGAGAGCTAGATAGGGCTCTTAAAAATAACGGAGTCAAGGGATATGGGGAGAAGGCAGAAACGTGGTACTGATTGGGGATGATCAGCCATGATCACATTGAATGGCGGTGCTGGCTCGAAGGGCCAAATGGCCTCCTCCTGCACCTATTGTCTATTGTTCGAGAGCCTGATGGTTGCTGGTTACATGAATAAAAGAAATGCAAAAATGTATTGTTGGCTGTGGGCTAAGTGATAACGAGTTATACAAACAATGAACTTCAACAGGACAGTGAAATTAGTACGACGACTAGGATGGGGGAGAGATGGGGAGAGGTTGCAAGGGTTAATTGAAGTTAGAGAAATCAATATTCATAGCCGCTGGGTTGTAAGCTGCCCAAGTGAAATATGAGGTGCTGATCCTCCAATTTGCATTTGGCCTTGCTCTGACTCATTTAGAAACCTGCAAGGTTAACGCAGTTGGGGAATGGTGGGGATGTGGGTAGAATTTGGAGATTCAAGATTCAAGAGAGTTTATTGTCATGTGTCCCAGATAGGACAATGAAATTCTTGCTTTGCATGAATACAGAACAGATCAGTGTGTCCATATACCATTATATAAATATATACACATGAATAAACAAAACAGATAAAGTGCAAATAAACAGATAATGGGCTATTAATGTGCAGAGTATTGTTTGAGTTGAGTTTAATAGCCTGATGGCTGTGGGGAAGCGGCTGTTTCTGAACCTGGTTGTTGCAGTCTTCAGGCTACTGTACCTTCTACTTGAAGGTAGCGGGGAGATGAGTGTGTGGCCAGCATGGTGTGGGTCCTTGATGATACTGCCAGCCTTTTTGTGGCAGCGACTGCGATAGATCCCCTCGATGGAAGGGAGGTCAGAGCCGATGATGGACTGGGCAATGTTTACTACTTTTTGTAGTCTTTTCCGCTCCTGGGCGCTCATGTTTCCAAACCAAGCCACGATGCAACCGGTCAGCATGCTCTCTACTGGGCACCTGTATTTTGTTTCTCTTATTTGTTTAAATGGTTATTTTTAATCGGGTAGTGAATGTGATTAAATCTTCAAAAAGGTATTTGGATAATATTTCCTTGGTGGAGTGCAACTGGGGAGGGGGGGGGGGGGGGGTACAACAGCTGAAATAGCATCTGTAGTTCCTGAAGACATCAGAAGCTGAACAAAGTCTGTCCAATTCATCAATCACCTTTATCTTTGTGAACACACATTAGCTCGCAGTCAACCAACGCTGTGATTTCAAAGCGTAGAAACAAAGAATTTCAGATGCTGGTTTACCAAGGAAAGACACAAAGTGCTGGAGTAAACATAGAAACATAGAAAATAGGTGCAGGAGTAGGCCATTCGGCCCTTCAAGCATGCACCGCCATTCAATATGATCATGGCTGATCATCCAACTCAGTATCCCATCCCTGCCTTCTCTCCATACCCCCTGATCCCTTTAGCCACAAGGGCCACATCTAACTCCCTCTTAAATATAGCCAATGAACTGGCCTCAACTACCTTCTGTGGCAGAGAATTCCACAGATTCACCACTCTCTGTGTAAAAAATGATTTTCTCATCTCGGTCCTAAAAGACTTCCCTCTTATCCTTAAACTATGACCCCTAGTTCTGGACTTCCCCAACATCGGGAATAATCTTCCTGCATCTAGCCTGTCCAACCTCTTAAGAATTTTGTAAGTTTCTATAAGATCCCCCCTCAATCTTCTAAATTCTAGCGTGTACAAGCCGAGTCTATCCAGTCTTTCTTCATATGAAAGTCCTGCCATCCCAGGAATCAGTCTGGTGAACCTTCTCTGTACTCCCTCTATGGCAAGAATGTCTTTCCTCATATTAGGAGACCAAAACTGTACGCAATACTCCAGGTGTGGTCTCACCAAGACCCTGTACAACTGCAGTAGAACCTCCCTGCTCTTATAGTCAAATCCTTTTGCTATGAATGCTAACATACCATTTGCTTTCTTCACTGCCTGCTGCACCTGCATGCCTACTTTCAATGACTGGTGTACCATGACACCCAGGTCTCGTTGCATCTCCCCTTTTCCTAATCGGCCACCATTCAGATAATAGTCTACTTTCCTGTTTTTGCTACCAAAGTGGATAACCTCACATTTATCCACATTATACTGCATCTGCCATGCATTTGCCCACTCACCCAACCTATCCAAGTCACCTTGTAGCCTCCTAGCATCCTCCTCACAGCTAACACTGCCCCCCAGCTTCGTGTCATCCGCAAACTTGGAGATGTTGCATTCAATTCCCTCATCCAGATCATTAATATATATTGAAAATAGCTGGGGTCCCAGCACTGAGCCTTGCGGTACCCCACTAGTCACTGCCCGCAATTCTGAAAAGGACCCGTTTACTCCTACTCTTTGCTTCCTGTCTGCCAGCCAGTTCTCTATCGACATCAATACTGAACCCCCAATACCTGTGCTTTAAGTTTGTATATAATCTCTTATGTGGGACCTTGTCGAAAGCCTTCTGAAAGTCCAGATATAACACATCCACTGGTTCTCCCTTATCCACTCTACTAATTACATCCTCGAAAAATTCTATAAGATTCGTCATACATGATTTACCTTTCATAAATCCATGCTGACTTTGTCCAATGAATTCACCACTTTCCAAATGTGCTGCTATCCCATCTTTAATAACTGACTCCAGAATTTTCCCCACCACCGATGTTGGACTAACTGGTCTGTAATTCCCCGTTTTCTCTCTCCCTCCCTTTTTAAAAAGTGGGGTTACATTAGCTACCCTCCAGTCCTCAGGAACGACTCCAGAATCTAAAGAGTTTTGAAAAATTATCACTAATTCATCCACTATTTCTGGGGCTACTTCCTTAAGTACTCTGGGATGCAACTTATCTGGCCCTGGGGATTTATCGGCCTTTAATCCATTCAATTTACCTAACACCACTTCCCGGCTAACCTGGATTTCACTCAGTTCCTCCATCTCATTTAACCCCCGGTCCCTTGCTATTTCCAGCAGATTATTTATGTCTTCCTTAGTGAAGACAGAACCAAAGTAGTTATTCAATTGGTCTGCCATGTCCTTGTTCCCCATGATCAATTCACCTGTTTCTGACTGCAAGGGACCTACATTTGTTTTAACTAATCTTTTCCTCTTCACATATCTATAAAAACTTTTGCAGTCAGTTTTTATGTTCCCTGCCAGTTTTCTTTCATAATCTATTTTCCCTTTCCTAATTAAGCCCTTTGTCCTCCTCTGCTGGACTCTGAATTTATCCCAGTCCTCTGGTAGGCTGCTTTTTCTGGCTAATTTGTACGCTTCATCTTTTGTTTTGATACTATCCCTGATTTCCCTTGTTATCCACGGATAGAAACATAGAAACATAGAAAATAGGTGCAGGAGTAGGCCATTCGGCCCTTCGAGCCTGCACCGCCATTCAATATGATCATGGCTGATCATCCAACTCAGTATCCTGTACCTGCCTTCTCTCCATACCCCCTGATCCCTTTGCACACAGGATGCACTACCTTCCCTGATTTATTCTTTTGCCAAACTGGGATGAACAATTGTTGTAGTTCATCCATGCAGTTTTTAAATGCCTTCCATTGCATATCCACCGTCAACCCTTTAAGAATCATTTGCCAGTCTATCTTGGCCAATTCACGTTTCATACCCTCAAAGTCACCTTTCTTTAAGTTCAGGACCCGTGTTTCTGAATTAACAATGTCACTCTCCATCCAAATGAAGAACTCAACCATATTATGGTCACTCTTGCCCAAGGGGCCACGCACAACAAGACTGCTAACTAACCCTTCCTCATTACTCAATACCCAGTCTAGAATAGCCTGCTCTCTCGTTGGTTCCTCTACATGTTGGTTTAGAAAACTATCCCGCATACATTCCAAGAAATCCTCTTCCTCAGCACCCCTGCCAATTTGATTCACCCAATCTATATGTAGATTGAAGTCACCCATTATAATTGTTTTACCTTTGTTGCACGCATTTCTAATTTCCTGTTTGATGCCATCCCCAACTCCACTACTACTGTTAGGTGGCCTGTACACAACTCCAACCAGCTTTTTCTGCCCCTTAGTGTTTCGCAGCTCTACCCATATCGATTCCACATCCTCCAAGCTAATGTCCTTCCTTTCTATTGCGTTAATCTCCTCTCTAACCAGCAACGCTACCCCGCCTCCTTTTCCTTTCTGTCTATCCCTCCTGAATATTGAATATCCCTGGATGTTCAGCTCCCAGGTCACCCTGGAGCCATGTCTCCGTGATCCCAACTATATCATATTCATTAATAACTATCTGCACATTCAACTCATCCACCTTATTACGAATGCTCCTTGCATTAAGATACAAAGCCTTCAGGCTTGTTTTTACAACACTCATACCCCTTATACAATTATGTTGAAAAGTGGCCCTTTTTGATTTTTGCCCTGGATTTGTCTGCCTGCCACTTTTACTTCTCACCTTGCTACCTATTGCTTCTACCCTCATTTTACACCCCTCTGCCTCTCTGCTCTTGCACCCATCAGGTGGTCAGGCAGGATCGCCGGAGAACTTGGATAGGTGATGTTTCGGGTCAGACTGAATCAGTTTGAAGAAGGATCCCGACCAGACATGTCACCGATCCATAGATTGACACAAAATGCTGGAGTAACTCAGCAGGACAGGCAGCTTCTCTGAGGAGGTGACGTTTCGGGTTGAGACCCTTTTTCTGAGAAACCCACTTCCACAGAAATGCAAATTTAAAGGCTATCACTGAAACAGCATTCTTTGGACTGGATCTCCTTCTTATCGGATCGAGACCCTTCTTGGGGTGGGAGATTGCAACCTTCACGTGGTCCGCCTTGTTTCGACTAATGCAATCAACTCGATGTGCACAAACAGAAGATAAAATAGAACGTTGTCCTAGAACTTTAGGCTATGCACGCCACACGAAAGAAGAAGAAGAGACCCGTCTTCAGACCTGAAACGTCACCCTTTTCTTCTCTCCACATCTGCTGCCTGTCCTGCTGAGTTACTCCAGCTTTTGTTTGGCGATCTCCGGTTTAAACCAGCATCTGCAGTTCCTTCTTTACACATGTCATGTTCTCTCGGGATGCTGCCGGTGAATTACCCCAGCACTTTGTGTTTTTCGTACTGTGAGCATAAACTTCTTTTGAACTGAGTTCCTGAGTTCATTCGCTTTAATTCTGCAACATCCTCAAGTCAATGTAGCACTGCTGAACCGCTTCACATCTGATCTTGTGTTTTCCTGCAGCCGAGAGTCTCAAGATCCTATGTTCTGAATTTCCAACAAGGATTTTTATCTGATTACTCTCTCTTTAGTGCTAATCAATCTTTCGGTTCTTCTTTGACCCAATCAATTTTACTCGAATGAAGCTCGAACAATGTATCTTGGAATGTTTTACCGCAGTCCAGCCACTGCCTCACAGCACCAAAGATCCGGTTCGATCATGACTTCAGGTGCTCTGTGTGTGGATTCTGCTCATTTTCATAGGTTTCCTCTCACATGTTCAGTTTTGTAGATCAATTGGCCACCGCACGTTGCCCCGAGTGTGTAGGTCACAGAAAATATTATTGAAACATATAAGATTATTGAGGGTTTGGACACGCTAGAGGCAGGAAACATGTTCCCGATGTTGGGGGGAGTCCAGAACCAGGGGCTACAGTTTAAGAATAAGGGGTATGCCATTTAGAAAGTAGACGAGGAAACACTTTTTCTCTCAAGAGAGTGGTGAGTCTGTGGAATTCTCTGCCTCAGAGGGCAGTGGAGGCCGGTTCTCTGGATACTTTCAAGAGAGAGCTAGATAGGGCTCTTAAAAATAGCGGAGTCAGGGGATATTGGGAGAAGGCAGGAACAGGGTACTGATTGGGGATGATCAGCCATGATCACATTGAATGGCGGTGCTGGCTCGAAGGACCGAATGACCTACTCCTGCACCTATTGTCTATTGAAAACTTGGGGGCAGTTGATCAGAAAATGGGGAGAATTAAAAATAAATGGAATGAATGATCAGTTCAGTTTAGTTTAGTATCACGTGTGCAGTGTAAAGCTTTTGTTGCGTGCTACCAAGTCAGCGGAAAGACAATAAATGATTACAATCTGGCCATTCACAGTGTATAGATACATGATAAGGGAATAACGTTTAGTGCAAGGTGACGCCAGCAAAGTCCGATCAAGGATAGTCCAAGGGTGACTGATAGTCTGCACGGACTTGGTGGGCCGAAGGGCCTACTTCTTCATGTTATAGGAGCAGAATTAGGCCATTTGGCCCATCAAGTCTACTCTAGTGGAAACATCCTCCCCACATCCACTCTATCCTGGCCTTTCACTATTTGGTGAGTTTCAATGAGGCCCCCCCCCCCCCCCTCATCCTTCTAAACTCCAGCGAGTACAGGCCCAGTGCCATCAAATGCTCATCACATGCAAACCCAATAATTCCTGGGATCATTCTCTTAAAACTCCTCTGGATCCTTCCCAACACCTTTCCTCAAATCTTTCCTCAAATATGAGGCCCAAAACTGCTCACAGTCCTCTGGCATCAAACAGGAAATTAGAAATGCGTGCAACAAAGGTCAAACAGTTATAATGGATGAATTCAATCTACATATAGATTGGGTGAATCAAATTGGCAGGGGTGCTAAGGAAGAGGATTTCTTGGAATGTATGCGGGATAGTTTTCTAAACCAACATGTAGAGGAACCAACAAGAGAGCAGGCTATTCTAGATTGGGTATTGAGTAATGAGGAAGGGTTAGTTAGCAGTCTTGTTGTGCGTGGCCCCTTGGGCAAGAGTGACCATAATATGGTTGAGTTCTTCATTAGGATGGAGAGTGACATTGTTAATTCAGAAACAAGGGTCCTGAACTTAAAGAAAGGTAACTTTGAGGGTATGAGACGTGAATTGGCCAAGATAAACTGGCAATTGATTCTTAATGGGTTGACGGTGGATATGCAATGGAAGGCATTTAAAGACTGCATGGATGAACTACAACAATTGTTCATCCCAGTTTGGCAAAATAATAAATCAGGGAAGGTAGTGCGTCCGTGGATACCAAGGGAAATTAGGGATAGTATCAAAACAAAAGATGAAGCGTACAAATTAGCCAGAAAAAGCAGCCGACCAGAGGACTGGGAGAAATGCAGAGTCCAGCAGAGGAGGACAAAGGGCTTAATTAGGAAAGGGAAAATCGATTATGAAAGAAAACTGGCAGGGAACATAAAAACTGACTGCAAAAGCTTTTATAGATATGTGAAGAGAAAAAAATTAGTTAAAACAAATGTAGGTCCCTTGCAGTCTGAAACAGGTGAATTGATCATGGGGAACAAGGACATGGCAGACCAATTGAATAACTACTTTGGTTCTGTCTTCACTAAGGAACTGAGTGAAATACAGGTTAGCCGGGAAGTGGTGTTAGGTAAATTGAATGGATTAAACGCCGATAAATTCCCAGGGCCAGATAGGTTGCATCCCAGAGTAATTAAGGAAGTAGCCCCAGAAATAGTTTTTCAAAACTCTTTAGATTCTGGAGTAGTTCCTGAGGATTGAAGGGTAGCTAATGTAACCCCACTTTTTAAAAAGGGAGGGAGAGAGAAAACGGGGAATTACAGACCAGTTAGTCTAACGTCGGTAGTGGGGAAACTGCTAGAATCAGTTATTAAAGATGGGATAGCAGCACATTTGGAAAGTGGTGAAATCATTGGACAAAGTCAGCATGGATTTACGAAGGGTAAATCATGTCTGACGAATCTTATAGAATTTTTCGAGGATGTAACTAGTAGAGTGGATAAGGGAGAACCAGTGGATGTGTTATATCTGGACTTTCAGAAGGCTTTCGCCAAGGTCCCACATAAGAGATTAGTATACAAACTTAAAGCACACAGTATTGGGGGTTCAGTATTGATGTGGATAGAGAACTGGCTGGCAGACAGGAAGCAAAGAGTAGGAGTAAACGGGTCCTTTCACAATGGCAGGCAGTGAATAGTGGGGTACCCCAAGGCTCAGTGCTGGGACCCCAGCTATTTACGATATATATTAATGATTTAGACGAGGGAATTGAATGCAACATCTCCAAGTTAGCGGATGGCACGAAGCTGGGTGGCAGTGTTAGCTGTGTGGAGGATGCTAGGAGGCTGCAAGGTGACTTGGATAAGCTGGGTGAGTGGGCAAATGCATGGCAGATGCAGTATAATGTGGATAAATGTGAGGTTATCCACTTTGGTGGCAAAAATAGGAAAGTAGACTATTATCTGAATGGTGGCCGATTAGGAAAAGGGGAGATGCAACGAGACCTGGGTGTCATGGTACACCAGTCATTAAAAGTAGGCATGCAGGTGCAGCAGGCAGTGAAGAAGGCGAATGGTATGTTAGCATTCATAGCAAAAGGATTTGAGTATAGGAGCAGGGAGGTTCTACTGCATTTGTACAGGGTCTTGGTGAGACCACACCTGGAGTATTGCGTACAGTTTTGGTCTCCAAATCTGAGGAAAGACATTCTTGCCTTAGAGGGAGTACAGAGAAGGTTCACCAGACTGATTCCTGGGATGTCAGGACTTTCATATGAAGAAAGACTGGATAGACTCGGTTTGTACTCGCTAGAATTTAGAAGATTGAGGAGGGATCTTATAGAAACATACAAAATTCTTAAGCGGTTGGACAGGCTAGATGCAGGAAGATTGTTCCCGATGCTGGGTTTCTTCCCAGAGGCCATTCGGACTGTAAACGCCTATCTCACCAGGGACTAACTCTACTGAACGTTTTTCCTTCCATTATTTATTATGTAAAAGAATATGTGTGTTATGATTGTGTTTATAGTTTGTTTGGTTGTTTGGTTGTTTGTCTTTTGCACAAAAGTCCGCGAGCATTGCCACTTTCATTTCACTGCACATCTCGTATGTGTATGTGACAAATAAAGTTGACTTGACTTGACTTGACTTGGGGAAGTCCAGAACAAGGGGTCACAGTTTAAGGATAAGGGGGAAATCTTTTAGGACCGAGATGAGGAAAACATTTTTCACACAGAGAGTGGTGAATCTGTGGAATTCTCTGCCACAGAAGGTAGTTGAGGCCAGTTCATTGGCTATATTTAAGAGGGAGTTAGATGTGGCCCTTGTGGCTAAAGGGATCAGGGGGTATGGAGAGAAGGCAGGTACAGGATACTGAGTTGGATGATCAGCCATGATCATATTGAATGGCGGTGCAGGCTCAAAGGGCCGAATGGCCTACTCCTGCACCTATTTTCTATGTTTCTATGTTTCTAAATGCGGTCTGATGAGTGCCTTGTAAAGCCTCAGCGTTACATCGCTTCTGCGAGGTATGTAACAGTAAGATCATCTCACACTATTCTGAGCAAGAGTGAACGGGCTCGTTCTGCTTCATCTCCCCTTACAAATGGAACAAATGGAAGGGCTTTTAACATTTCAGTTTATAAACTTGCATCACTGTTCAAGATGAGATTAAGGCTTCATTACAGCTGTAAACCTATGTTCTTGCTCCAAAGGACTTAATTTGTCAGATCAATCAATCACCTCTCAGAAGCTAGTCAAGAAGTGGTACCAAAAAAAGCATCCCAACAACTTAGATTGTAGAAGTGTCTCGACCCGGTAAGTCACCTTCGCTCCATAGATGCTGCCTCACCCGCTGAGTTTCTCCAGCATTTTTGTCTACCGATTTTTCCAGCATCTGCAGTTCCTTCTTAAGCATCCCAACAACTTACGTTATTATTGTATGATAAAGGCAGGAGTGGGAGGAAGAAAATAGCTTCTGATCATGGAAACTCCAGACATTGTCAGGGATATTTGCGCATTTCAAATGCCTTCACCTTCTGGCAGATATAAAATTAAAAATATCAACCCCCTGTAACGTTCCGCTGTGCTTTCTGCTTCTGCCTCGAAACAATTGGGTCACAATATTAAATACTGAGCAAGAAAAAAATGAACAAGTGCATTCACTCATTCATTATGAAGTGCATTTGCAACACCACATCTCCTTCACACAATTGAGAGAGGCCTCCCTTGAGACTGGCAAAAATATAATCATGCCAAATGACTGCAATAAATCAGCCCAGGAAAATGGCTGCCCACAGAGAGGCTTTGTGTCCTTCACAGTCAAAGAATCGCATCAATTCTGTAGGACACAACCAAGCCAATGAGTATAGTTAAGTTAATTTTGGTGTGTATCCTCCACACCTGCATGAATCCTAAACCCACAAGCCTGTTTATTCATTCTTTTAATTACTAATTTAACGTTCTTAAATGATGCAATAGTCTCTGTTTCAATTCAAACTAGGCAACTCTTTCCATGATCTCATAACCATGTGTATTCCATCATCAGGTCAGTTTCAAATCATTTCAATTGAGAAACAAGGAGCTGTAAATGCTGGTTTACAAAAAAATGCTGGAGTAATTCAGCATGTCAGGCAGGCAGCATCCATGGAGAACATGGACAGGTGACTTTTCATTTTGGGATTAAAGGCGGCTGGAGTCACCTATCTATGTTCTCCAAAGATGCTGCCTGACCCATTGAGTTACTCCAGCACCTTGCGTCTTTTTAAAAAATGTTTCAGTTCATCTGGTTTGGTAAATTGGCAGTCAAAGCATGGCAGGCAAAACGGCAATGGAGGCTTGTGTGAGGAAAATGTTTCAACTAGCTCCAGGTATATCTGCCATGAGGAAAAAGGGCAAGTTGGATGTCCAGAAAGATGGAGAATATGGAGAGGCCAAAGTCAGCATGGCTTTGTGAAGGGGAGGTCTTGCTTGACAAATTTGCTGGGATCCTTTGTGGAGCGAAGTGTGGAGTCATGCATTTTGGTCGTAACATTAAAGATGCGCGACTCTCGTCTGCAGCGGCCTCTGCAGTCCGTCTGCGTTTTTATTATTTTATGTCTATGTTTTAATGTAGTTTTTGTTATTTTTGTTGGGGTATGTGTGTGGGGGGGTGGGGGTGGAGTGGGGGGGTTGGGGGTAACTTTTAAATCTGTCCCTGCACGGGAGACCCGACCTTTTCTTTGTCGGGTCTCCGTTGTCGTTGGGGCTGCAACGAGGAGCGGCCTCCAACAGGAAAACTGGGGGCTCTGGTGCCAACTACTCACCTCACCGTCGCGGAGCTGGCCGAGTCCAGAGCGGGTGGAGCTGTGGTGGACGCTGCTGCGACCCGACCCCCGGAGATTCGGTGGCTGCAACTGCGGGTTTGGCGGACGATAACACCGGGAGCCCGCGGGTCCCTGGAGGGAGACCGCTTTTCGGGGCTTCCGCAGCGGCAACTTCTCCCGCCCGAGTTGCGGGGTTGAAGAGCTCCTGGAGCGGGGCCTTACAGCACCGCCCCGCGCGGCTTGGAATGGCCGCGGGAGTTTGCGAGCGCACGCCGGGGGCTCTAACATCAAGACCCGGTGTGCGACCTTGCATCACCCGGCGTGGTTTTAATGGCCACGGGACAATTCGCCATCGCCCGCCGGGGGCTTTGACTTTGACTCTGACATGGGGGGGGGAGAGTGCAGTGGAGAGATAAGTTTTTTTGGCCTTCCATCACAGCAATGTGATGGATGTTTATGTGAAATATGTTGTGTCTTGGGTCTATTTGTTTGTAATGTATGGCTGCAGAAACGGCATTTCGTTTGGACCTCAAGGGGTCCAAATGACAATAAATTGAATTGAATGAATAAATGGGGAGAGAATCCAGAAATCGAGGTGCATAGGGATTTGGTGGTGCTGGTGCAGGATTCCCAATGCTAGAATTTATTTCAAGAGGGCTTGTATACAAAAACAGGGATGTAATGCTGAGGCTCTATATGGCGCTGGTAAGGCAGAATTTGGTATATTGGGAGCAATTTTGTGCATTGTATCTGAGGAAGGATGTTCTACCTCTTGAGAGGGTCCAGAGGAGGTTTACAAGAATGATCTCAGGAATGAAACGGTGAACCTATGATGCGTGTTTGTCGGCACTGGGCCTGGCATTTAAAATGATGGGGGACCTCATTGAAACGTATAGAGTAGTGAAAGGCTTGGATAGAGTGGATGTGGAGAGGATGTTTCCACTAGTGGGAGAGTCTAGGACTGGAGGTCATAGCCTCAGAATTAAAGGGCGTTCTTTTAGAAAGGACACGTCAGAGGGTGATGAATCTGTGGAATTCTTTGCCACAGATGGCTGTGGAGGCCGTCAGTAGATATTTTTTAGGCAAAGATAGAGATTCTTGATTAGTACAGGTGTCAAAGGTTATGGGGTGAAGGCAGAGGAAGAGATAGATCAGCCATGATTTAATGGCGGAGTAGACTTGATGGGCCGAATGGCCTAATTCTACTCCTATTCCTTATGACTTTACGACCAGGAACAAGGGATCACAGTTTAAATGTTGCACATTTAGAACAGAGGTAAAATCACAAGAATCTAGACTTCACTTACAGGTCATCATCAGAAGAAAATTGGATATTTGGATGAGGAATAGAGATTGAGAAAAATATAAAGTTAAAAAGTGTTATTACAGCAATTCACTTGCGTGATTGTTAAATATTAACATTGGGATGTTGTTTTATTGTAATTGCATCATTTTCACTCTTCCTCAAATAGTCAAATTACTGACAAGATGTATATCTCACTGTGTGACACCTGTATTCAATTCTAACTACTTGAATATGAATCTTCCTCCTGGCCATTTTTATCTAAAATGCTACAGAAAAGCAGTTTGCGCTCAATAAATTGGACTTTTCTGAGACATTCACAGTGTGGTTTCCAGATTGTACATCAACAGTAATATCCAATGAAATCCAATTACCCTCACAGATCTAGTGTTACCTTGCAAATAAATGACTCGTAACACAAATCAGAACAATTTTCTGGTGTATTACCCAGATTCTGTGCATAATCCAGATGTAATCTCCCACAACTACAGTACTTTTACGACAACAACATTTAAAAGGCATTTAGACAGGTACATGGATTAGAGTTTAGCGGAATATGGGCCAAACACAGGCAGGTGGGATTAGCGTAGATAAACATCTTGGTTGCCATGGACAAATTGGGACAAATGGCCTGTTTCCAAACTGTACGACTCTAATTCTATTGCATAGAATTACAGGTTACGGCACACAGGACCATCAGACCCATGATGCTTGTGCCATCTCTCTACCAGAGCAATTCCTGGCCTTCTACTTATTTTTGCAAAACTGTTGTGCCTTATTCACTGCTTTTTCAACCAGCCAGTTCTACTGGCTCCTGCTCCCAGGCCCCTCTGCTCCTACACCCTTTTTAAAATAGTCCTTCATTTTATATTGCTTCTTATCACTCTTCCTGCTAATATACACCCCCTTGCATTTATCTGAATTAAAATTATGCCCACCCATTCTACCAGTCTGCTTATATAGAAACATAGACGAGGGTGTAGGCCATTCAGCCCTTTACCAGCACCGCCATTCAATATGATCATGGCTGATCATCCAAAATCAGTACCCCGTCCTTGCTTTTTCCCCATATCCCTTGATTCCGTTTAACCCCAAGGGTTAAATCTAACTCTCTTGAAAACAACCAGTGAATTGGCCTCCACTGCCTTTTGTGGCACAGAATTCCACAGATTTACAACTCTCTGGGTGAAAAGGGTTTTTCTCATCTCAGTCCTAAATGGCCAATACCTTATTCTTAAACCGTGACCTCTGGTTCTGGACTTCCCCAATATCTGAACATTTTTCCTGCATCTCGCCTGTCCAATCCCTGAAGAATTTTATATGTTTCTATAAGATCCCCACTCATCCTTCTAAATTCCAGTGAATACAAGCCCAGTCGATCCATTCTTTCATCATGTCAATCCCACAATTCCAGGAACTAACCTGGTGAACCTACTCTGCACTCTCTCAAAAGCAAGAATGTCCTTCCTTAAATTATTAGATGGGATGCAAGCAGAAGCCTCCATGTGGCGCATCCTGGCAATGCTGACGACAGAAATTGTACCACAGTGACTGACTGAAGTAGCCAATTCTGCAACCACCGACCGTCACTGACCGACCGGAAAGACGTGATAAAGAAGATGGCCGGATATGAGGAAGAAGAAGAATTATTATACCAAAACTGCACACAATACTCCAGGAAGGCAAAAATGCTGGAGAAACTCAGTGGGTGAGGCAGCATCTATGGAGCAAAGGAAAACCTTATAAGCCCACTGACTTCCATGGCTATCTGGACTACACCTCTTCCCACCCTGCTTCCTGTAAGGACTCCATCCCCTACTCCCAATTCCTCCGTCTACGCCGCATCTGCACCCAGGATGAGGTGTTCCACACCAGGGCATCGGAGATGTCCTCATTCTTCAGGGAACGAGGGTTCCCCTCTTCTACTATAGATGAGGCTCTCACCAGGGTCTCTTCTATACCCCGTAACTCTGCTCTCACTCCCCATCCCCCCCACTTGTAACAAGGGCAGAGTCCCCCTAATCCTCACCTTCCACCCTACCAGCCGTTACATACAACAAATAATCCTCCAACATTTTTGCCACCACCAACAGGATCCCACCACTCGCCACATCTTCCCATCTCCTCCCCTGTCTGCTTTCCGCAGAGACCGCTCCCTCTGTAACTCCCTGGTCAATTTGTCCCTTCCCACCCAAACCACCCCCTCTCCTGGCACTTTTCCTTGCAACCGCAGGAAATGCTACACTTGTTGCTTTACCTTCCCCCCTTGACTCCATTCAAGGATCCAAGCAGTCTTTCCAGATGCGGCAGAGGATCACCTGCACCTCCTCCAACCTCATCTATTGCATCCGCTGCTCTAGGTGTCAGCTGCTCTACATCGGTGAGACCAAGCATAGGCTTGGCGATCGCTTCGCCCAACACCTCCGCTCGGTTCGCAATAACCAAGCTGATCTCCCGGTGGCTCAGCACTTCAACTCCCCCTCCCATTCCGAATCTGACCTTTCTGTCCTGGGCCTCCTCCATGGCCAGAGTGAGGCCCACCATAAATTGGAGGAGCAGCACCTCATATTTCGCTTGGGCAGTTTACACCCCAGCGGTATGAACTTTGACTTCTAAAATTTCAGGTAGTCCCGGCTTTCTCCTCCCCTTCCCAGCTCTCCCTCAGCCCACTCTCTCCGCCTCTTCCTTTCTTCTTTCCGCCCCCCCCGCCCGCCCTCCCCACCCACCCTCACATCAGTCTGAAGAAGAGCCTGGACCCGAAACGTTGCCTATTTCCTTCACTCCATAGATGCTGCCTCACCTGCTGAGTTTCTCCAGCATTTTTGTCTACCTTAGATTTTCCAGCATCTGCAGTTCCCACTTAAACAATACTCCAGGTGTGGTCTCACCAGGGCCCTGCACAACTGCAGTAGGACCTCCTTACTCCTATACTCAAATCCTCTCGCTCTATCCTCTGTAATATGTCACTATTCTCTTCACATTTTCAAAATTGCCGTGTTTTATATCATCTGCAAATTTGGAAATTTAAATCATCAAATCAAATCAAAAAGGTCTGACATCAACACCAATCTCTGCAAGAACGCAATGGACTACCTGCAATGGTGCAGCGGTAGAGTTGCTGCGATCCTGACTACGGGTGCCGTATGTACGGAGTTTGTACATTCTCCCTGTGACCACTGGAACTCTGTTTTTTTCCCACCCTCTAATGACGTACAGGTTTGTAGATTAATTGGCTTTGGTAAAATTGTAAATAGTCCCTAATGTGTGTAGGATAGTGTTAATGTACGGGGATCGCTGGTCGGCACGGACTCAGTGGGCCAAAAGGGCTGTTTCCACACTATATCTCTAAACTAAAAAACGAACTTCCTCCTGTCTAAAGAAACAACCATTCACCATGACCCACTGTTGTCTCCCACTTGGACAACATTACAACCATACCATCAATACTCTTTGGATATCACGTGCTTCAACTGTGGCGAGAAGCTTTAATCATTATTTCTCTAATTTGCCAAATCTATGGGCTGTGTGCTGAGCCCCGTCCTCTACTCCCTCTTCACCTACGACTGCACACCTGTACATGGTGCTAACACCATCATCAAGTATGCAGATGATACAACGGTGATTGGCGTCATCAGCAACAACGATGAGTCGGCCTATAGTGAGGAGGTCCAGCTCCTAGCAGCATGGTGTGCTGACAACAACCTGGCCCTTAACTCCAAGAAGACCAAGGAGCTCATTGTAGACTTCAGAAAGTCTAGGGGTGGCACGCACACCCCCATCCACATTAATGGGACAGAAGTGGAACGCGTTTCCAGCTTCCTGTTCCTGGAGGTCAACATCTCCGATGACCTCTCTTGGACCCACAATACCTCAACTCTGGTCAAGAAGGCTCACCAGCGTCGCTTCTTCCTGAAGAGACTAAAGAAGGTCCACCTGTCTCCTCAGATTCTGGTGAACTTCTACCGCTGCACCATCGAGAGCATCCTTACCAACTGTATCACAGTATGGTATGGCAACTGATCTGTCTCCGACCGGAAAGCATTGCAGAGGGTGGTGAAAATTGCCCAACGCATCACCGGTTCCTCGCTCCCCTCCGTTGAGTCTGTCCAAAGCAAGCGTTGTCTGCGAAGGGCGCTCAGCATCGTCAAGGACTGCTCTCACCCCAACCACAGACTGTTTACCCTCCTACCATCCAGGTCTCTCCGTTGCCAGACCAGCTTCTTCCCTGCGGCTGTTACATTACTCAACTTTGTACCTCGGTGATTACCAATCACCCCCCCCCCCCCCGGACACTCCTTCCACCAGGAAAAAAATAATAAATAATAATTACACTACTATGACTGTATGCACGTAAATATATTTATTTATTGCTCATATTCTATGTCGCTCTTCTAGGGAGATGCTAACTGCATTTCGTTGTCCCTGTACTGTACACTGCACAATGACAATAAAGTTTGAATCTGAATCTGAATCTGAATCAAGTAGAAATAATAATAAATGCACACATTGTCTTTTATATTAATAGGGACAATGGACAAAATTGGGAAAAGTGGTGTCAAGAATGTTTAATTGTTATGAGTTGCCACAACGGAACAATGAAATTCTTACTGGCTGCAGATTTACAGGTCCATTAATGCAATAACTTACAAATAAATACCCAATAATCAAAATTACAATAAATGAATAATCATTAATATTAGTTAACCAGTCAATGATAGTGCAAAACTGAAGTAAACCAAAATAAATTCCATAGATCACAGTTGCTGAGGTTGGGTTGTGTTGTGCTGTGTTCCCCGTATATTAACAAGGTTAATTCCCGGGATGGCGGGACTATCATATGCTGAGAGAATGGAGCAGCTGGGCTTGTACACTCTGGAGTTTAGAAGGATGAGAGGGTATCTCATTGAAACATATAAGATTCTTAAGGGCTTAGACACGCTAGAGGCAGGAAACATGTTCCCGATGTTGGGTGAGTCCAGAACCAGGGGCCACAATTTTAAGAATAAGGAGTAAGCCATTTAGAACGGAGGCGAGGAAACACTTTTTCTCACAGTGAGTGGTGAGTCAGTGGAATTCTCTGCCTCAGAGGGCGGTGGAGGCAGGTTCTCTGGATGCTTTCAAGAGAGAGCTAGATAGGGCTCTTAAAAATAGCGGAGTCAGGGGATATGGGGAGAAGGCAGGAACGGGGTACTGATTGAGGATGATCAGCCATGATCACATTGAATTGCGGTGCTGGCTCGAAGGGCCAAATGGCCTACTCCTGCACCTATTGTCTATTGTTCAAGAGCCTGATGGATGCTGGAAAGAAGCTGCTCCAGAAGTTGATGGTCATAGTCTTCAGAATTCTGTACCTTAATTCCAATGGTAATAGCAATGTCAGAGCATGGCCAGGGTGGTGGGTGTCTTCCATTATATTAGTTGCCTTTTTGACGCAGCACCTCCTGTAGATCTCCTTCGTTCCTGGACGTTAGAGCTGCCGAACAGGCCATGATGTAATCAGTTAGAATGTTCTCCTTTATCTTCTAAGTAGCGACGTTGATTAGCTTTCTTTGTGATTGCATCGATGTGCTGGGACAAGGACAGATCTTCAGGGATATGCACGCTCAAGAACTTATGTTTATGCACACTGGACCCACACCGCACGTTCCAGTTTCCAATGTCCACAATGGGATAGAGATGGATCGGGCAGTACCCAAGCTTATGGAAGGACCTGGTTTGGAAGCCTAATAGCAGAGGGGAAGATGGGCGAGGAGGAATGTCCAAGACATGCTTCTGTAAACCGTAGTAGCAGCACATGTAATGGACCTGCTCTGCAATTGGGACACAAAGTATATAGGGATGGTGATGAAGCATGATTGCAAGTTATGATTCTGTGAGTACTAATTTGTCAGCTCCTTCACACGCTTGTGAGGCAGCTCTCTCAGTTTAGACACCGGAAACAAGACAACATGCTTGTGAGGTAGACAAAAGTGCCGGAGAAACTCAGTAGGTGCAGCAGCATCTATGGAGCGAAGGAAATAGGCAGCGTTTCATGCCGAAACCCTTCTTCAGACTGAAGGAAAATCTCCTCAAGGTATGCCTACTTTGAAGACCTCCTCCCTCCGAAATACTCCACAACATGCTTGTGAGGAATTGACAATAGACAATAGGTACAGGAGTAGGCCATTCGGTCCTTCGAGCCAGCACCGCCATTCAATGTGATCATGGCTGATCATCCCCAATAAGTACCCCGTTCCTGCCTTCTCCCCGTATCCCCTGACTCTGCTATTTTTAAGAGCCCTATCTAGCTCTCTCTTGAAAGCATCCAGAGAACCGGCCTCCACCGCCCTCTGAGGCAGAGAATTCCACTGACTCACCACTCACTGTGAGAAAAAGTGTTTCCTCGTCTCCGTTCTAAATGGCTTACTCCTTATTCTTAAAATTGTGGCCCCTGGTTCTGGACTCACCCAACATCGGGAACATGTTTCCTGCCTCTAGCCTCTAGCGTGTCTAAGCCTGCAGCTGTCTGTCTTTTCATCTTTTTTTTATTTTTAGTTAGTTGAAGTGTTTTTGTTTCTGGAGTTCTAGACTTTTTTATGTGGGGGGTGGGGGGGGGGGAAGGGGGAAACTACCTTTCAGGGTCCCTACCTGGTCGGAGAGGCAGCTTTTCTCCGGGCTGCAACTTCGACCCGTCCTCGCGGCCTACCAGCGGGCCTGGAGCGGCGTTTCCTGTCGGGCACTGCCCAGAACCACGGCTTCGGCAGCAGCACAGCGCTGGAGCGCTATCGTGGAGCGGGCGATGCCTTGCCTGGGTCGCCGCGCTGGAGCTCCGGTGAGCTGAAGACCGCCGGGAACAACATCGCGGAGCTGCAGGTTTGAGGAGCGGCCAGCTGCGGGCGGCGGCGCCGAACTGTACACCGGGAGCCTGGGATCTCGCGACGAGATCGCCAGTTGTGGAGCTCCAACCAGCGCGGCCTTGTTGGCTTCGGAAGCCGCGGCCTCCAGTACGGAAGCGGCCGTTCCAGGGTTCCCAGGCCGCTGCGAGGATTCTCCCGACGCCGGAGCAACATCACCCGGCGAGAACGGCCAGGAACATCGGGCCTCCGTAGAGGCAACTGTGGAGGCCTCAATGGGCCCGACTATGGGTGAACTGGGGTTGGGGACTGGACATTATGCCTTCCCTCATGGTGGGAGCCATTGTGGGGGGATGTTCTTTATGTTTAAAACTCTTATTAATGTCATGTCTGTATTCCTTCTTCATGTGCTGCATTGGCAAGAAGCATTTCACTACACCTAGGTGTATGTGACTAATAAATAACCTTTGAACCTTTGAACCTTTGAAGAGAACCCGCCTCCACCGCCCTCTGAGGCAGAGAATTCCACAGACTCACCACTCTCAGTGAGAAAAAGTTTCCTTTTTTAATCTCTTTTAACCTCTAAGGAGGAAGATTTTGCAAAGCCAGCCGAATTCAGCACCTGCGGTGACGCCAGACGGTCCCTCCTGTTTTATTCTTATTCTGCTCTAACATGGCATTCACGCAGCTAAACAGTTTGCTCGACTATTTCAGGGGGAATTAAGAGTCCGTCATGTTGCGTGGTCTGGAGCCATGTTTGGACCATACAAGAACGACATCAATAATAGTGGTGGCTTTCCTGACATTTTAAATATTCCAGCTTATAAAATGAATTGAACCAGAACTCCACAAAAGCAGTGAACCCATCCCGGGTTGGTTTCAAGATTGCTGATTTGTTAACCACTGTGCTGCCATTCATTTATCAATAGCAGCTCCAAGCCCACACCCCCTATCAAGAGATGAAAACAGACGGGGATGCCACCACTACCCGTTTCCTTGCAAATTACCCAACAACGGCACTTGGAAGCATATCACGCATTGTTCCTTCACTGCAGCCTGCTCAATCAGAATCAGAATGCCGTTTATTGGCATTTAAACAAAGGTTCAAACGAAGTTACGTTCCTGCAGTCAAACACCAAAAAAAACAAAACACACAATTAATACAATTCCTCACAAACATCCATCACAGTGAATCCCCAAACACTTCCTCACTGTGATGGAAGGCAAAAGTCTTCCCTGGTCTCTGTTCTTATTTCTTCTCCCACAGTCAAGCAGCCAAACTGCTGCATCGAGCTGGTCGAGGCTCTTGATGTTAGAAGTTAGAGTCCCCGGCTGACAATGGTAAGTCCCGCGGCCGTTTAAGCCGCTCCGGGCGATGTAAGGCTCCGCTCCGGGACGATTTAAACCCCTCGATTCGGGCGGGAGAAGTTGCCGTCGCGGGAGCTCCGAAAAGCGGTCTCCCACCAGGGACCCGCGAGCTCCCGATGTTACCGTCCACAGGCCTGCAGCCGAAGCCTCCGAAGTCGGGTCGCAGCCGCGCGCCACCACAACGCTCCGCCCTCCGAAGTCGGCCAGCTCCGCGATGGCGAGTTTGCAGGCTCAGCGACTGGAGCCCCCAGGTCGATTCTGGTTGGAGGCCGCTCCACAATGCTAGGCCTCAACGACAACGGAGACTCGACAAGAAAAAGTCGGGTCCCCGTACAGGGAAGAGATTAAAAAGTTTCCCCCACCCCCCACATATACACAGCTAAAAATAATATAAAAACTAAAACCAGGACATCCACTTAACAGGACAAAAGAAATAAAAAAGACAGATGGACTGCAGAGGCCGCTGCCACGAGGCGCCGCCATCTTGTCCAACAACCTAATTCCCTACTTTGTGTATCTCTTTGGATAAAGAGAAAGAGGTTAGATATTAAAGATGGAGTTCAAATTAAGAATATACTACAAAAAATTGAAATACTGGCTTTAGCACCTTTACAAGGTAAGTCACATTTCATATACTGGGGATTGCACCCCCATCTGTGACAAGAATGGCAGAGAATGGAGAGTACACATTATTAGTGAAGGCGAGGACCTGACTGACTGGACTGACAGCTTCAAAAATAAGCAGACTGTGCAGTAACAAGTTTGAAAATGTAGTTATAAATGACTCACATTGGGCTAGTCATGGGAGGCAAGGTTGAAAGATAGAACAGGAAAAAAGATCATGTACAAGAATATACAGTAAATGCCTCAATTTGGAGATTTTATTAGGGTTAGACATTGGAAGCGAGGTTGAAAAATAGAACAATGTCGAGCGATACAAGAAAAAGATCACAACTGGTTTTGTTTATGATTGAGAGGAATAAAGAGAGCCCTGTGATGGCTTGGCCAAATTTTAGAAGGATCAGAATCTTCTCTTAAGTTAATGCATTACTTATTCTTGGGTTTATAAGTTTACAAGCTTTTTCATAATATCACATTGCACAGATGCACATCAATATACCCTGTCACTCAGAAAAAACAGGACCCATTGGACAATTCTACTTCATGGAAAAGTTTATGAATTTGAAACATTTGCATTTTAAAAAAAGTTTGATCTGGTTACCTGGCCAATTTCTGAAAAACCAAAAAATGGAGATTATAGAAAGTGTAATTTATGGCTGATACATTACGTTGGGTAATGTCCTATTGTCATATGATGTTAGATTAGATTTAGATTAGATATAATTTATTGCCACACAGCCAGGCTGGTGGAAATTTGGGTTGTCTGCAGCGATGTTGAAGTTCTATCCACAGTTCAGATTATTTCTTTATATATAACAGGTAGTTTCAGTTTGGTCAGGTGATCATTAACAAGCTTAGAATCACCCGATCAGCTGCAGCAACGTTGCACTACTGGATAAACCAAGATTCTCTTAATAACATGTTTTATAATATGTGTGAAATTAATCTGTGTGAAATTGTTCCTTTTCAAAATTATTGTCAATGGAATTTTTAATAAAATCATATTGCTCAAAATGTATTTTGCACGTGTGTGAGAAAATGCAAAGTGCAGATAAATGCAACCGAGAAAATAAGTCTTCTGAAAATTATCTATAGTTTTATTTCAGATATGCGTTTTACATCACTTAAGGTGCCACCCACATATAATTCGATGAGATAGTTTAAAGTAGCAGCAAGCTTCACAATCCATATACCAAATATTTGACAATTGTTAATCAAAGCCGCCACAGCCAGACATAAAAAACATTTTTTTTCCCACGAGTAGTAGCTCTACTCAATAACCAAACGTCTGCAGCCTCCTTTTGCTCTGGTATTTTATTTCATTCACATGTTTAAACTGTAATGTTTTATTATTAATGTTTAATGTTTTATGTGTCATTCTTAATTGTTACTTTCGTGATGTTACTTGCGAGCGGAGCACCGAGGCAAACTCCTTGTATGTGTACATACTTGGCCAATAAACTTATTTATTCATTCATTCAAAAGCTTGAGGTTACATTTGTCGAATAACTCCATAGAACACATAACCTCACGGCTCCCACAATTTGCAGAACCTTTGCACAAAAAGTCATTTGAAATAATTTGCCAAGAACAGGATTTTGGTACGCAATAGCACAAACATTCACCTGTCTCCAGTTTTTCCAGAAACCACCGACATGCTAACACATTTAAAAAATGCCACAACTACAAACGAGCTTCCCATTCCTCAGTTTAGAAATTACTTTAGAGATAAAGGGAGGAAACAGCCCACCGGATCTACGCCGATCAGCGATCACCCACATACTAACACTATCCTACACACTAGGGACATATGGCAAAAAACAGCAAAAAGGCATGGAGCCTCATCCGAAAAATCAACAATGACCCATCAACACCAACACATCAACAGTATACCACCACGGCCAACCAAGTTGCGTATCAGTTGCTGCTCAACGGGAAATCCACCACCAAACAGCCAAGACCAAAGGCAGACCGACTTCAGCACTCCCAAAACACCGGACTGACTGAGCCGTTCTCCCTTGAAGAGCTTAATATCAGCATCAAAGCCCTCAAGACTGGCAAAGCCATCGGCCTGGACAATATTTTCACAGAGGAGATCAAGCAGTTTGGACCTCTGACACGGAAGTGGGTCCTTGAACTGATGAACAACTGCATGCTGACAAGAAACATCCCAAAGATCTGGAGGAAAACCAAAATCATCGCTCTTCTGAAACCCGGTAAAGATCCAGCATGTGCAAAGAGCTTCCGCCCAATCTCCCTGCTATGCCACCCGTACAAGCTGTTTGAGCGCCCGATCCTCAACAGGCTTGCCCCAGTCGCTGAACCAGCCATCATCCCTCAACAAGCTGGATTCCGACTTGGCAAATCCACAACAAGTCAACTTCTGAATCTCACACAGCACATTGAAGACGGGTTCCAGAAAGGACTGGTGACATGAGCCGTCTTTGTTGATCTGTCTGCCGCGTATGACACTGTGAACCACCACCTCCTCCTAAAAAAGATCTTGGAGAATACCAAAGACCTGGCACTCACGGACCTCATCGGAGCTCTCCTGAAAGATAGGCGCTTCTATGTTGTCCTTAACAACAAGCAAAGTCGCTGGCGACGACAACGGAATGGCTTGCCTCAAGGTAGTGTGCTGGCTCCACTACTATATAACATCTACACCAATGACCAGCCAATGGACCAGAACACTGAGCGGTTCATCTACGCCGACGACCTCTGTGTAACATCCCAAGAGAGTACGTTTGAAGCTGTAGAAGCGAATCTCACCTCAGCCCTAGATGAGCTACACCTCTACCACGAGCGCAACCACCTACACGCAAACCCTGCGAAGACCCAAGCCTGCTCGTTCCATCTCAGGAACCGGGAAGCAAACAGACCCCTTAACATCACATGGTCTGGAACACCTCTTGAGCACTGCACCAACCCTGCCTACCTCGGTGTAACGCTGGATCGCACTCTCTCCTATAAGGAACACGTCAAAAACACCAAATTGAAAGTTAACTCCCGAAATAACATCCTCCGGAAGCTGACCAACTCCAATTGGGGAGCCACAGCACACACATTAAGATCTACTGCTCTGGCCCTGTGCTACTCCTCTGCGGAGTATGCGTGTCCTGTTTGGGAGAGATCATCCCATGCCAAGAAACTAGATCCAGCGTTGAATAACACCTGCCGCTCAATCACTGGCTGCTTGAAGCCCACCAACATAAACAACCTGCACCTCCTCGCTGGCATTGCCCCTGCTGATGTGAGACGGGAAGTCGCCAGCGAGTAGAGATGACCAAGGCCACCAGTGATGAACGCCACCTCCTCTATGGACGTGTACCCCCGGCCCAACGGCTGAAGTCCAGGCGAAGCTTTCTCAGCCATGTCCAGCCCCTAATAGCATCACGGGAAGAAACCAGACTCCAACTATGGACAAAAAGGCTTGAGGACGACCCCCCTCCTACTGACATGGGTATCCCTCCTTCTGAAGCCCTCCCTCCGGGCTCAGAAGCACCATGGGTCCAGTGGAAGACGCTCAACCGCCTGAGAACAGGAACAGGGCGATCAAAAGCTGCTATGGCCAGATGGGGCTATGAAACTGGCCAAACCACCTGTGAATGTGGAGAAGAGGACCATACAATGCAACACTGCCTTGTCTGCCCCCTACTACCCAACCAGTGCAGCCCAAAGGATCTTGCAGTGTTCAATAAAAACGCAAAGGACTGTGTAAAGGAATGGGAAACTGTCATATAACCAACCAGCTTCAAAGACACGAAAAGAAGAAGACTAGGGACAATTTATAAATTTTGTCATAAATTCCACCACCAAGGTTCTAGAAATCATTCCCTTAAGATGCCCAATAATGTAAGTGACTGTCTCAAAACCTACAAGTTGAATTCATGGTACATGACCATCCTTTTTGAATACCTGACCTTGAGAAGTTATGCAGTTGTCACCATTCTATGATTAAATGCAAATTTCTGCACACCTCATGATTGCTACACTGGTGACAAAGTGAGAGTCCACTTCATAATCTCTCACATTCATGCTGGACGCATCACATTTCATGCAGCGCTCCCTATTAATCATTTATCTTTAATGGGGCCTTAAGACAATGACCCTTGTAGTAGTAAAAGTGCAGTGTTCCCCTTTCCCCAGACTCTCAGTCTGAAGAAGGGACTCAACACGAAACGTCACCTATTCCTTTTCTCCGGAGATGCTGCCTGACCCGCTGAGTGACTCCAGCCTTTCGTGTCTGTCCAAGATGCATGTGGGGTTGGTTTTTGCCCTACTGCTGCGACATTCTTTTTTGATCCTTGTCATTTGTGCTTCATGTTTTAGCTAGGCTCCCCTCCTGATCCTGAATGCTATACTCCGCCACTGCAAGTTAATATATCTGCGTGGGTGTCTGTGGGATCAGGGGTAAGAAAGAAAGAAAGAAAGACTGTCTACTAGTTTCTGGTCTCGCCTACATCATCTTGGGAGATCTCTATACAAAAAGAAGAGGAACACATGTTAGCATGGTGCTCATGTGAGACAGTTATTGACAGTGTTCCAACACAAACATACTATATACCACAAAATAAAAATGTTGCAGATGCTGGAAATGTTAAATAAAAACTGCAAAAGCTATTGGGCAGTTTCTGCAGCCAGGGAGAGAGAATTTATATTTCAGGTTAATGATCTTTCATCAACACTGGGAATATTTCGATAATAATTAAATTATAAAATTCAGAGAAAGGGGAGGAGAGGAAAGAACTCAGTGGAAGGTGCAATACCTGTGGAAGACAGAAGAGATTAAAAATGATAAAAAGGAATATGCAAGGTCAAAGAAGCTGATTGACATGGAGTAGGTGTAAATGTAATATAATTATCTAAAAATATACGAGTAATGTAGAATGCAGATAGTCCTTCATAAAATTGCCAAAAATACTGACTGTGTACCTTAATTTTTTTTCCACAATGAAGAATGTAATGTGTCTAGTTAGAAGATGAGGTGTTATTCAATGAGCATACATTGACCTTGGGTGGAATGGTGTAGAAAGCCAACAATAGATAGGTTAGAATGGGAGAAACACATTAAATTAAAGTTCCAAATGACTGAACCCTCAGATATTGGTTGCAGACTCGGTGGAAGTGTTTGTTCCTCCCAGTGTAGAGGAAACCAGCCAAATTGTAAGCAGTGAAATGGAGACACAAAGATCCACAGATGCTGGAATCTTGAGTTACTCAGTGGGTCAGGCAGCATCTGGGGAAGGAAATCGACAGGCATTTTTTTCTGGTCAGGACCCTCCTTCAGACTGCGTGTGAGCGGTGAATGCAGGACACTAACTTGAAAGAAGCACATCTAGTTTGTGGATTAACATAGAAAGAGACTGTGGATGTCCTGGAGAAAAGGAAAGAAGAGGAGAGGAACCAGGTGAGCATCTGCTACAGATGGTGAGATAGGCAGATTTTAAAGGAAAGGTGCAGGGCAAGTTTTTTTTTACACAGAGGATGGTGAGTGCTGCTGAGGGAGGCGGTGGAGGCAGATACGATAGTGGCATTGAAGAGGCTTTTGGATAGGCACATGAATATGCAGGGAATGGAAGGATATGGATTATGTGCAGGCAGATAAGAGTCGGTCTTGGCATCGTGTTCGGCACCGATATTGTGGGCAGAAAGGTCAGTTCCCGTGCTGTGTTGTTCCATGTATAGAAAGGTACTCTGGGCAGAACATGTATTTCCTGTGTTTCCCATCCATCTCTTTCACTGATGGCCTGCTTCTCTGTTCATCTTTGATCGAGAATCTACTGAAACGTGCTTACAGTGCCATTTGGATTCGATGAAAGTGAGAGAATTTGAGGGTGAAAGTGACAGAAGTCAAAAGAGAAGTTGTTGAGGGTTTTACAGCGTCATTTCATTTTACTCAGTAAATGTCTCCGATTCAGATTTATTCCACGTGGATTTCAACTTGAAATCCATCTCCACGTAGCTTGAATTTACCACTGATTACGGATATCTTCAAAATATTTAGCACTTCTTGAATCATTATGTGTTCCACCTTTTCCAATCCAGCCTTAATCTTATGCACCAGTATTTGCACATTCTTGATAGCTCTTTCCAGCTGCAGCAACTCACTCTTTGTCAAAGTTGTCTTGAGTACATTCTTCATCTAAATCACCTTTTTGGTTTGGAAGAACACAAGTAAGTAAGTTTATTGGCCAAGTATTCACATACAAGGAATTTGCCTTGGTGCTCCGCCCATAAGTAACAACTTGACATACAGTGACAGTTACGAATGACTCAGAAAACAATAAACATTAATATTAATAAGTATTAATGATAAAACACCATTGATCAAGCATGTGAACCAATAAAATACCAGATCAAAGGGAGGCTACAGATTTTTGGTTATTGAGTAGAGCAACTACTCATGGATAAAAACTGTTTTTATATCTGGCTGTGGCAGCTTTGACAATCCGGAGTCGCCTTCCAGAGGGAAGTGATCCAAAGAGTTTGTGGCCAGGGTGAGAGGGGTCAGAGATGATCTTGCCCGCTCGCTTCCTGGCCCTTGCAGTGTACAGTTCATCAATGGAGGGAAGGTTGCAGCCAATAAACTTCTCTGCTGATCGGATGATTCGCTGCAGCCTCCAGGTGTCGTGCTTGGTGGCTGAGCCAAACCAGACCATGATGGAGAAGGTGAGAACAGACTCTACGATGGCCGTGTAGAATTGGACCATCATTGCCTGTGGCAGGTTGTGCTTCCTCAGCTGCCGCAGGAAGTACATCCTCTGTTGTGCCTTTTTCACTGTGGAGTCGATGGTAGCCCCCCCACTTAAGGTCCTTGGAGATGATGGTTCCTAGGAACTTAAAAGACTCCACAGATGTGACTGTGGTGTTGTTGATGGTGAGTGGGGTGAGGGGAGGGGGAGCTCTCCTAAAGTCTACAATCAATTCCACTGTCTTAAGAGCATTGAGCTCTAGGTTGTTGCAACGGCACCAGGACACCAGCTGTGACACTTCCTGTCTGTTGGCAGATTCCTCCCCATCCTGGATCAGTCAAATCAGGGTTGTGTCGTCCACAAACTTGAGAAGCTTGACAGAGGTGTCTGTGGAGGTGCAGTCGTTGGTATAGAGGGAGTAGAGGAGAGAGTACACGGCCTTGCGGTGCTCCTATGCTGAGCATTTGTGGGTTCGAGATGTGCTTTCCCAGCCTCACATGCTGCTTCCTGTCCGTCAGGAAGTTGGTGATCCACTGACAGAGGGGTTCAGGCACAATCAACTCGTTGAATGCAGAGCTAAAATCAACAAACAGGATCCTAGCATAGGTCCCCTGGCGGTCTAGGTGCTGTAGGATGAAGTGCAGGCCCAACGTGAGGTTATCCACTCAAAAACAGGAAGGCAGACTACCATCTGAATGGTGTCAAGTTGGGAAAAGGGGAAGTACAACGGGATCTGGAGGTCCTTGTTCATTAGTCACTGAAAGTAAGCATGCAGGTACAGCAGGCAGTTGGCCTTCATAACAATAGGAGTTGAGTATAGGTGCAAAGAGGTCCTTCTGCAGTTGTACAGGGCCCTAGTGAGACCACACCTGGAGTATTGTGTGCAGTTTAGGTCTCCAAATTTGAGGAAGGACATTCTTGCTATCGAGGGAGTGCAGCGTAGGTTCACAAGGTTAATTCCCGGGATGGCGGGACTGTCATATGTTGATAGAATGGAGCGGCTGGGCTTGTATACTCTGGAATACAGAAGGATGAAAGGGTATCTTATTGAAACATATAAGATTATTAAGGGTTTGGACATGCTACAAGCAGGAAACATGTTCCCGATGTTGGGGGAATCCAGGACCAGGGGCCACAGTTTAAGAATTTGGGGTAGGCCATTTAGAACGGCGATGAGGAAAAACTTTTTCACCCAGAGAGTTGTGAATCTGTGGAATTCTCTGCTTCAGAAGGCAGTGGAGGCCAATTCCCTGGATGCTTTCAAGAGAGAGTCAGACAGAGTTAAAGATAGCGGAGTCAGGGGATATGGGGCGAAGGCAGGAACGGGGTACTGATTGTGGATGATCAGCCATGATCATATTGAATGGTGGTGCTGGCTCGAAGGGCCGAATAGCCCAGTCCTGCACCTAATGTCTATTGTCTAAGCTTCAACAGCAGTTGGACATTCCAGATTGAGAAAAGTCCTGCTTGTGGATTCTAGGGAGAAGGTTGAAGCAGCGTGTGCATGGATCATTTCTTCACTTCACTTTCCTGTGACCCGATCTCTCTTACCAAGCCATATTCTGAAGAAGGGTCCTGACCTGAAATGCCGCCTATCCATTCCCTCTACAAATGGTACCTGGCCCACCGACTTTCTCCAGGACTTTGTGTTTTGTTCAAGATTCCATCATTTGTACTTCCTTGTATCTCCAAGCCAGATTCTTGTCATGTTTTCACTAAAACTTCCAACCTTCCCCACTATGACTTCAACTGATTTGCTCACAGCAGAGGTCTTAGCTTCAACCATTTCAATAAGTTTCAAGCCCTGCAGCCACATCACCGGCCAAAAGCTTCACCTTCTTTTCAGAATTTCCAATCCATCTGTGTCCCTATCACTGGCCTCCTGCCCTATCTTCCTTGCTAACGTCTGATGCAACATCCATGCATTTCCACTTCCCAGCCAAGTTTCACTGTCCTTCTGATCAATCTTATTGATTGTACGCCTCCTTGTCACCCTCCCTTAAGCTAACAATGAACCATTCTACATTTCCTTATCATCGTCTGCTTTGATTTGTCATTTTCACCTTACCCTTCCATATCTCTAGACTCCCTCTCCCCTGACTCGCAGTCTGAAGAAGGGTATTGACATGAAACATCACCCATTCCTTTTCCCCAGAGCTGCTGCCTGTCCCGCTGAGTTACTCCAGCATTTTGTGTCTATCTTCGGTGTAAACCAGCATTCCTACAGAGTTCCACTTTTCCAATGACGGCAGCATCCCATTCACTGAGGACCATGTCATTAAACTTGCTGCAATGTTGTCTTTGTTGTTTCCTAAACTAACCATGTCCTTGCAGAGATTAAAAGCCAATTCTCTTATGGCGGAGTAGACTTGATGGGCTGAATGGCCCAATTCTGCTGCTATCACATGACCTCTTCTTCTTGCGAATAAAACATAAATAAACCAAAGGAATAGTTAGATCTCAAGCCGGGTGGGTGTTGAGCAGCCAGCTTGTTGGCTCTGTTGGCGTCAATATCTGCCAGGCCCTGACACAGCTCCATTTGGTGGGTGGTAGAGCAGGCACCCAGAGATGACATGGTTGGCTGCCTGTTGTTCTGCTCCACATTCACAGGCTGGGCTCTGGCGGAGGGAGCCCCCATCTTCACACGCTGGCATTGAAACGCCCAACTCCAGTACCAAGTCTGTTGAGCTTCACCCATGCTCCTCTGGAGAGGTCAGACCCTGGACAGCTTTTATCTGGTGAAGAGATGTAGCTGTGTAATGGAGATGAGGTTGCCTTCCACTCCTGTGACCACTTGGTGGCTATCCAGTGTACTTTTGTCTCAGTTGGCTGGATGGATGCTAGGAGTTGTTTTCCATGTGGAGCAAAGGGGTGACGGGACTTCAGTCAAGTTCAAGTTCAAGTGAGTTTATTGTCATGTGTCCCTGTATAGGACAATGAAATTCTTGCTTTGCTTAAGCACACAGAAAATAGTAGGCATTTACTACAGTCGGGGTGGCCTCTGCTCTCTGCTGATACCCTGATGGAGGAGGTGATCTGGGTCCATGGCACGACGAGATAGTGCCAGAGTTGCTGCTTGCCTTCGGATCCCTGCAGGCGGAATACCTGCAAGTATAGGGAGCTGCTCGACTGGAGTAGGTTGAAGGCACCCAGTGATGGTTCGCAAGGTGCCATTCAGGCTCGTGTCTACCAGGCTAGTATGTCTGCTTCTACTCCATACGGGTGCGCAGTACTCAGCTGGAGCATACACAAGAGCTAAGGCAGAGGTGCGAAGAGTTGATGGACTGGCTCCCCAACTTGTTCCCGCCAGGTGTCGGATGAGGCCGCTACGTGCCATGACCTTGTCGCGGCGACCAGCCAGGTGATGACAAAATGTAAGCGACCTGTCCAGCCGAGGTAAGTGGGTGTTTGTTGGAAGTCCAAGCGCCTATTCTTAATGAAGATAGCTAGCTCTCGCTTAGCTTCCTTGTTGTTTAGATGGAATGCTGTTGACCTCTTCATACCGCACTTTGGGGATACAATCCCATCGATTAAAACAATCATTTCTCTGTCAATCACTGACATCATTTCCTTTGCAGATCTCTCTTCCATTGCCTCCAGCCTCAGTTTCGCCATCTTGCATAACTCACTTATCTCATCTCTGTGATCCAAAGCTAACCCTTAATTTTCAAATTCCATTGTTAACCTTTGCTGTTAATTGTGCTTTGGTTCTGTGGCATCACAGTTATGGCCCTGTGTGCTACATCAATATTTTTCCATAGGGAATGCCAAAAGATCAGTTCTTTCGTAAGTCATGACCCTTTAAAATATCTATTCAGGTATACAGGCCAAAGAAACTAAACGTAAAATAATCAAAACACTTCTTATAGTCATAGAGTCAAAAGCTCCTCCCTTCAGCTGTCATAGAGTCATGCAGTGCAGAACCAAGCCCGTCGGCCCAACTCGTCCATGCTGATCAAGATGCCCCAACTAAGCTGGTCCCATTTGCCAGTGTTTGACACATATCCCCCTTATTGTTTCCATGTACCTGTCCAGGGCAGTTGTTAGAGTAGCATGCTCAACTTATTTTAATAAGCTATGTGACATAGTTATGAGTTTAAACATGTTAATTTACTACAAACCCATTTTGTTCTCACTGAATACACTCACTATCCCCCAAAAATGGTGAACAATGATGAGTAACCAAGAAACAATATTTCAATCTCCCATCTTGACCTCGTCAGCCTATAAGTACAAAGATCCATTTGTAATGACTATGACTTGATTTATTCCTGGTTCGGTTCATGGATTTTTGCTACCTTTTTTGTAATAAAGTGTTCACAATATTATGTATTTTCCATACTTTTAAAAGTCATCTTATTAAAATGCATTATCATCTACCAGGTATCACATCATTCAACTGGCCAACATATCCCACTACTAAAGGAATTGGAGTGTACTAATGTGATTTAGAAAGTCAAGTACAACCTTCTTAAAGAAAAATGAATGAAAGATTAAATTATGAACCAATGACAGTTATTGCTGCCCAAGAATTTTATCTACTGGAAAAAATGATTTTCCAAGTAGGACTTCACATGTGTTTTTGTCCAATTATAAGGGAAAAGAACAAAAATACCTCATTAAAAAAACGTAATTCAAGAGAACAATGATGTATGTGACATATGATGTAGGACATATATCATAAGTGTTTGACAGCGCTGGGTTTGTACTCGCTGGAGTTTAGAAGAAGGAGTGGGGGACCAAATACTGAAAGGCTTGGATAGAGTGGATGAGGAGAGGATGTTTCCACTGGTGGGAGAGTCAAGGACTAGAGGTCATAGCCTCAGAATTAAAGGACGTTCCTTTAGGAAGGAGATGTGAAGGAATTTCTTTAGTCGCGGTGGTGAACCTGTCGAATTCTATGGCTGTGGAGGCCAATGGATATTTTTAAGGCAGAGATAGATAAATTCTTGATTAGTACAGGTGACCACCAGGGGCGGTGCACGATTGGCAGCCCCGCCAACAGTCTGTGTTTTTTTGTCTTTTTTAATTTTTAGTGTGTTAATAGTTTGTGTAAATGGTCTCCGGTTTGTTTTATGTGGGGTAGGGGGAGCGGTCGGGGGAAACTTTTTTTTCTGTTTCTTCCCTTGCCGGAGATGCGATTAATTTTCGGATCGCATTTCCGGTCGCTCTGCGGCCTACCATCGATGGAGCTGGAGGCTTCCTCGGACTGACCTTGGGGCCCCACCGCGGGGTCTGGACTCAACATCGGAGTCGATCCCTTGCCTGGGATCGCTCCAACCGCGGCCTGCGGACTTTACATCGGGAGCTCGTCGTCTCGGGAGAGGCCGTGGATGTCGGGAGCTCCAACGTCGGGGAAGGTCCGACCAGCCCCGACGCAGGGTTCGATCGTCTGGCACGGGGGAGCTGACATCCCTCCTAATGCAGGAGCAGATCGCCCCGACGCGAAGGGCCCGACCGCCAACTACGGGAGTCAAGATCATCCCGTCAAGGGAGGGCTCGAGGCCCCCGACCGCGGGAGAGCAAAGGGAAGAGATTGAACTTTTTTTCGCGTTCCATCACAGTGAGGAATGTGGAGGAGTCACTGTGGTGGATGTTTATGTTAAAATGTGTTTTGTGTGTTCCGTTGCTTTTTATTTGTATGACTGACTTGGCAAATTAAATTCCTCTTATGTTGCAAAACATAGTTGGCTAATAAAGTATTATTGTGATTGTGATTGGGTGAATGTGTGAGGGGTTATGGGGAGAATGCAGGAGAATGCTGTTAGGAGGGAGAGATAGATCAGCCATGATTGAATGGCAGAGTAGACTTGATGGGCCGAATGGCCTAATTCTGCTCCTATCACTTATGACATTAAAAGTGGGACTCAGATAAATAAAACTTGATACACTTATAGTGCCCTCCATAATGTTCCTAAGACCCTCATTTATTTAGTTGCCTCTGCACTCCACAATTTGAGATTTGTAATAGAAAAAAATCACATGTGGTTAAAGTGTGATTAAAATGTGGTTTTAATCATGTGGTTAAAATCTTTATTATCAGATTTTAATAAAGGCCATTTTTATGGAAGTATAGGATTTTGGTGTGTGTGCTTTATCATCATTCCTTACAATGCTACGTACGACAGTGATCACAATTTCCACTGAAGTGTGGATGGCCGTTGGCTCGCTAGGAGCTCATCCGCCCTTTGACCTGTCTTGTTTTTGGTCCTGCTGAGGGTCCACAGCCCCCTCCTCACCTGGCAAACCAGGTGGGCAGGACGGTTTAGTCGCCGACTATCCGACCGTGGAGCAGTTGGCATGGGATCACATGGTACCCGTGGCGGGGGGAACTCCCCCCGACCTGAACCTGGACAGAGATGTGTGGTGCATCCGTCACCGTTCCCGTCGGAAACCAGCACCACTGTGTCGCTAATGTTTTCAACGATGATGAATGAATGATTTTTTTTAGAGATTTTGGTTTCACCATGTGAAAATTACAGCTGTGTTTATTTATACATAGTTCCTCCCCCTCATTTCAGGGCACCATAATGTTTGGGACACATGGCTTCACAGGCGTTTGTAATTGCTCAGGTGTGTTTAATTGCCTCCTTAATGCAGGTATAAGAAAGCTCTCAGCACCTAGTCTTTCCTCCAGTCTTTCCATCACCTTTGGAAACTTTTATTGCTGTTTATCAACATGAGGACCAAAGTTGTGCCAATCAAAGTCAAAGAAGCCATTATGAGACTGAGAAACAAGAATAAAACTGTTAGAGGCATCAGCCAAACCTTAGGCCTACCAAAATCAACTGTTTGGAACATCATTAAGAAGAAAGAGAGCACTGGTGAGTTTCTTAATCGCAAAGGGACTGGCAGGCCAAGGAAGACCTCCATAGCTGAAGACAGAATAATTCTCTCTATAATAAAGAAAAATCCCGAAACACCTGTCCGGCAGATCAGAAACACTCTTCAGAAGTCAGGTGTGGATTTGTCAATGACCACTGTCCGCAGAAGACTTCATGAACAGAAATACAGAGGCTACACTGCAAGATGCAAACCACTGGTTAGCCGCAAAAATTGGATGGCCGGGTTACAATTTGCAAAGAAGTACTTAAAAGAGCAACCACAGTTTTGGAAAAAGGTTTTGTGGACAGATGAGACGAAGATTAACTTATATCAGAGTGATGGCAAGAATTAAGTATGGAGGAGAGAAAGAACTGCCCAAGATCCAAAGCACACCACCTCATCTGTGAAACACGGTGGTGGGGGTGTTATGGCCTGGGCAAGTATGGCTGCTGAAGGTACTGACTCACTTATCTTCATTGATGATATGACTGCTGATGGTAGTAGAATAATGAATTCTGAAGTGTATAGACACATCCAATTAGCTCAAGTTCAAACAAATGCCTCAAAACCTATTCGCCGACGGTTCATTCTGCAGCAAGACAATGATCCCAGGTCTGAAAAAGGGTTTCGACCCGAAACGTTGCCTATTTCCTTTGCTCCATAGATGCTGCCTCACCCGCTGAGTTTCTCCAGCATCTTTGTCTACCTTCAATTTTCCAGCATCTGTAGTTCCTTCTTAAACAATGATCCCAAACATACTGCTAAAGCAACAAAGGAGTTTTTCAAAGCTAAAAATTGTCAATTCTTGAGTGGCCAAGTCAATCACCCGATTTGAACCCAATTGAGCATGCCTTTTATATGCTGAAGGGAAAACTAGGGGACTAGCCTCCAAAACAAGCATAAGCTGAATATGGCTGCAATACAGGCCTGGCAGAGCATCACCAGAGAAGACACCCAGCAACTGGTGATGTCCATGAATCGCAGACTTCAAGCAGTCATTGCATGCAAAGGATATGCAACAAAATACTAAACATAACTACTTTCATTTACATGACATTGCTGGGTCCTAAACATTATGGTGCCCTGATATGGGAGGGGGGGGGGGGGTGACTAAATATAAACACTGCTGTAATTTCTACATGGTGAAACCAAAATGTATAAAGATTAACCACATGTGATTTTTTCTATTACAAATCTCAAATTGTGGAGTACAGAGGCAAATAAATAAACGATGGGTCTTTGTCCCAAACATTATAGAGGGCACTGTACCTACTGTCAAAACTAACTGACAAATCTGTGTCCTTTATTACCCTCTGCAGTTACATGCCTCTGACATTGAGTACATCTTTATTTTCCATTCTCCCAAAAGAACCTTTAAATGCTTTGGCCTACCTTCTGGATTTTGTTCCCTAAATATCATCAGCTTTTTAACAACACTTTTAGCCTACCTTTCCCTGGAATTCTGTGCCACTGTTCCGGTCAGTTACCATGCTTTGGAATGTATTTATACACTAATTCCTGGATAAATACAAACTATTTTCACTGCTGTGATAACATTTGCCAGTTTCACAATTGGCAATGTAGTGCCTCCAGAAAAAAAAATCGGATCATTTAATTCTTGAAATCGGAGTATTCCTATTCCTCATAAATTACATTTACACACAACTGAACGTTAATTTAAGTGGCGATCACATTTTCAATCGATAATTTCCAAAGAGATGATGGAAGTTTCAAATGTCAAACTCTGGCTGACGGTCGGCAAGACAACAATAGGAAAACTCACGAGTAAATCACTTTATATCGTGACAACAGTGCTCTAAAGAAATACGGTTTCCAAAATAAATGTTATGAAGGCTGTGGTCCTTGGCCCGAAACAAGCGAGCATATAGTAGAAGGAGTGTAAACACAGGCTGTTACAAACCAGAAACAAACACTGGTCTGTGTAGCACGTGAAACGAGCAAGCCAGAAATAGGTTTGTTTTTATATAAAGAACACTATTGTAACGGCAGCAACATCAGTATCCCGGGGGAAACAGCTTTCGTTCCTTACCCATCTTTCCTCTTTGCTTTATAAACATGACCGTAGGTACCACGACCCACTTTGCAACCTTCATATTCAAACAAATCTTCTACTTTCTCTCGCTCCGCCGCCAGTTTCGTTTTAAAATCGTAATCCATGGTTGTCACTCCATCGATGCTTAAACGATTCACGCCTTCGGGAAGAGGGGTTCCCCGCAGAGAAGGGGGAGGGGGAGGGGGGGAGCGGGTGTCAGATATTTTTTAGTTTCCTCATGTCGTGTTTTGGTCTCTTCCAGCAAGTTCACACGGCGACATTTACTGAGCGTTTGTTGTGTTGACGTTCAGCAGCCTACAAATGGCGACCCGCCGGGCACGCCGGGACTTGTAGTCCCCATTCCACCTGCTCGCCATCGCCGACGCTGCGGCCCCGTCAGCACCGGAACTACAACTCCCGTGACGCTGCACCGGGGGACGGCCAGGCACTTCTCGGTACCCCGCTCAACAACAACAAAAAATAGGGACAGTTAGTCCAAGTAGAGCGGGCGAAAGGCGACCGAGTGTGGCCACCCCCACCTCTCTCTCCTTCTCCTGCTCTTAAAACTATTTCACCAGATGCAAAACAATGGAAATAACGATAACCCTGCATAGATCCTCCTGTCATCCAAAATCAAGTTCCCGCTTTCTTGCAACATAGTCCTGGAAGCATTGACTGATCGGGAAACTGCACTTTTCAAAAATATATATATTAAAATATCATTTATTTAACTGTGAATGACTGAAACGTTCGTGGTTTGATTGTGGTTTTGATGGCAGTCGGTGGTCCCGCCGCACGAGCGCCGTGGACGGTTTCTCCCCACCCCCCACCACCACTCTCCGTTGAACGCCGTGGACGGTTTCTTTTCCTCCTGCTCCCCTTTCCGCGAAACAACGTGGACGGTTTCTTCTTCCCCCCCATGAAGAACAGCGTGGACGGTTTCTTCTTCCCCCCATGAAGAACAGCGTGGACGGTTTCTTTTCTTCTACCCCCATCACAATGCTGAGCGCCGTGTGACGGTTTCTATCCCCCCCCCTTCCATACTCTCCGTTCAGCGCTGCGGACGGTTTCTCTTCTCCCCACCCCTTCCCCAACGGGTTTTTTTTTTCGCGGGAGTGGCGCGCGCGGCATTCTTCCGCGAGGCCGACGTCACAGGCGCCCCCATTGTGTCCCGGGGCGTGAGGGGAAGGGAGGGGGGGGCGTGACCGGTCGTCAGGGGCGACGGTGGGCGTGGCCGTCGTCCCCGGCGGTGGTGGGGGAGGGGAGGGGAAGGGAGGGGGCGTGGCGAGGGAAGCTATATAAGGACGGGCTGGCGGACGGAGCGCTGCTATTCACAGCATGGCCGGCGACATTAGCTAGCGGTCGCTCAAAGCAATTCTCTGTCAAAAAAGGGATTGGCCTTAAGTTTAAAAAAAAACCAAGCAAAAGAGAAATAATCACTTAAAATCGAACTCCCCACTCCTGCACCACCAACTCCCCCCCAACCCCCACTGAAACAGAGCAATTGAAACTAACTTATTCTAATTAAGCTTTTTAAAACAAGAGGAGAGAGGAAAAAAAAGAAAAAAAAATATTCCCCCCCAAAAAAAGTTTTTTTTTGTTTCATTTCGTGCGATTTGTTTCACGATGGAAAACGGTGCACACTTTTTCGAAGGGACCGAGAAGCTGCTGGAAGTGTGGTTTTCTCGGCAGGATAAGTGCAAGGAATCGGGAGACCTTCGGACCATTCCAAGGTATTGAATGGGAGAGTAAAGATGGTGGTGGTGGTGAAATTGTTCTGTTGTAAAATATAACGCTGTTCAAGTTTTAATATTTTTAAAACGAAAAAATGAGAATGAATCACGCCGCAATGTTCCTCCATGCTGGAGGCTAGACCCTGTCATTGCTTACTTGCATTGTAACGTTTCACTGCAAGCTGTGGTGTACATCTGTGGTGATTAAAACAAATAATTGTTATTTATCTTTCAAATGCAAAAGCTCCAGGGTGCGTGGAGAAGGTTATTAGGTTAGAGATGGAAGGCCCTCGGTGCAAGGTTAACGTTAAACTATTGCAAAGCGCTCCTGCTTAGGGCGCGGTCTCTCTCTTTCTGCCTTTTAAGGCTTAATATTCAGAGGTGAAGATGGCAGAGGGGAAAAAAAGAACTGGGATTGAATGTTGGAAGTACAGAGAGAGAGGAGACAGTGAGAGCATCAGCCCCGGGACGACAGCAACAGGTCTGGATCCAGACCCGCAGGACTTGCCCTTCCCCGGGTATTCATTTTAAAATAAAATAACCCCCTCCCCGAGTGAAAATGAGTCCCAATTTGCCTTGTTGAGCCATCTTTCTTTTCGAGGTTCTTCACATAAGGCCAGACAGAGTAGGGCCGCGCACGTGTTTAATGTCTAGTGTCGAAAGGCTCTTCCTCTCCCCGGGCTGGCTTCCATTTAATGCAATCTCTTTATTTTATTTTATTTTTAGTTTGTTTTGCTTCCAATTCCCTTTGCAATCACTGAGGAAGGGTCTCGACCCGAAACGTCACCCATTCCTAACCTTCCCTCCAGAGACGTCGCCTGTCCCGCTGACTGTCTCGCATTTTGTGTCAACTCACGACCAGAAACGTCGCCTGTCCATGTTCTCCAGCTGCTGCCCGAGTTGCTGAGTTACTCCAGGATATTGTGCCCAAATACTATAGGATCTTTGATTGTGCCTCTCTCTACCTTTGGTCTCCATTAGAGCCAGTCCGGGTGTAATTTGCTCCCAGGCTTCTTTCAGCTTGGTTTGTAGGTGGGGAGGGGGGTCGAGATACGACATGGCTGTCTCCCGTCAAAGCTGTTCAACCGGCCTCGTTAAATAGGGAAGCTCTGATAAACTCGTTACATTAAACATCCAGCGTCGAAAAAAATAGAAATATCGCCCTTGGAGTTAGCAATATCGATAATTATCACTCCCTCCCTCGCCCTGACTAGACAGATTGCCCGCCATCATCACAGACTTTAAGCATGGCCTCTCGCCGCCCCACGAATGTACACGTACTTTCTCCAGTTAATTGTCTCCCTGCTACAGATTTACCAGGCAATTTGTGTGTGTGTGTGTGTGCCGCCACCCAGGCAATCTGTCTTGTTCCTCGGGCATTTTGTGTGTGTGTGTGTGTGTGTGTTCCCTCACGACCCGGGCATTTTGCGTGCTGCTTGCTCCTCATGTCGGTTCCAGTTTTATGTGGTATTCGGGCAGCTTTGCTCTGGCACTTCATTGGGATGTTTTTTTGGCGGGCTCCTGGCGTGTTTGGAGCCGAGCCGACTGTGACTCCCTCTCCCCCACCCACCCACCCCGTGAGAGACCTTCCATTCTGACCCTCAAACCGAAAGTGGGGCCACCACGTGTGTGTCCGCCGATGCTTCCAGGCGCCGTTTTATTTTTCTTCTTTTTAACACCCGCGTTCGTTCCCCTTTCGCGCATTAATTCTTAGTTGAAAGCAGCATAGGGTGCGAAATCTCGATTTAAAAAACGCCTAAGTATGTTGTTTGTGACACCTTCGATGTGGTTATGTTGCCTTTTTTTTAAATGTACGTTGACATTTCCCATGCACTCGAGGTTTTGGATCCATCTCCCCTGCGCAGCAGCATCTTCCTAGTTGAAAGAGACGCCATTGTTGCGAAGGCAAGTGTACTCCAGCCAGAGAAAGCTATCTGTCGATCAACGCATGCCGCAATGCTCACTCAGCTCTTGCAGTCATTCCATGGACACGGATGGCGCTAGTTTACTCTGTGGTCAATATTCGCCCTACGTACTTCTGTGAAAAGTGGTGAACGCACGAAGGGCACGGATGTTAGGTTTTAAAATGGATGCGGTGTCAACATTTGAATGACACGAAATCACTTCCCGAGTTACTAATTAATATAGAAAAGAGTCGACAATACATTGAAATACGATGAGGTTTCAAACTGCTTATCCAAAGCCCTTCAAAAGTTTGTACCTATTAACCATTTAAAACATCAAATTATCACTACTACATAGGAGGAAGTTCATCATTTGGGCTCCTTGTAGAGCAATCAGGTGCTGTTAAAGATAGAGACAAAGTGCTGGAGTAATTCAATGGGTCAGGCAACATCTCTGGAGAAAATGAATAGCTGATGTTTCTGGTCAGGACCCTTCAGTGTTGCTAAGCTACTTCTGAAGGCTGCTAGTGATTTGAGAAGTATGAACTTGAAGTACGGTGTGCCTACCTCCTGGAAGTAATAATTGTGTAGAGGAACAGCTGCCGGAAAAAGTTCCAGGATTTGCAAATCAAAATTACTTGATTGTCATTGGGGGCAGATAATTATACAGAACATTGGAGTAAAGAGTAAACCATGAACTCTTCTATGGAGTGAGTTGAGATCCCTATATCCAGTTGCCCATATGAGATCTCGGTTTACGCAAAATTGCTGGGGAAACTCAGCGGGTGCAGCAGCATCTATGGAGCGAAGGAAATAGGCGACGTTTCGGGCCGAAACCCTTCTTCAGACTGATGGGGGGTGGGGAAAGAAAGAAGGAAAAAGGCTGCGAGATCTCGGTTTAATGTCTTACCCAAGAGCAAATGTTTCACCTGAACAGAAGCTAATTCAGCAGATCCTGAGATTGATCTTGATGAATGAAGTTCTACACATTGCTTTGATTGTTTAGACCATGTATTTGGTTAGATAGTTCCAGATAAACACATTACTGAGCCAGAAATCTGTTATAATGGATTATTGTTTTGTTTTTTAAACTCGGCAGTTCTGAACCAAGAGGAAAATATAATCATTAATGGATCTTGCTTCTCATTTTGTTTGTGGTATTTGCTGATTTTGGCCTTTGAACATTCCTTCAGAGAGGGCCAGTTCTTAAGCTTGTACCTTTCTGCTCAAGTTGAAGTAAAACAAATTATTTTAATTTGCACACAGCAAATGAGTGTAGAATTGAAACGTGTGCTGCTGGTCCCCTCTCTCACTGAAAACTAGTAGAAATTATGTATGTGTGCCATTGGCTGCCAATTAGCTCTTGCAGGGTCCATGTAATTGCTCCGTTCTAGTAATTGCTAAAGCTAATCAGCTTGTTTTTATCACTCGTTGTATTTTGTGGAGGGTTATGGGCATGCTCAGACATACTGTGCAATTAAAGGATAAGAATGAAAGAGTAGTGGGAAGTCTTTGCATCCATTCACTGCTCTCCTTACAGAAAGGTCTATAAGCTGCTATTCTAGTACTGGGAGATGTTTCATTGTAAATCCTTTTAGACAAGGTGCTAAACCAAAACCATGCCCTCATGTAGACCTTGATCTGGCAACACTATTTCATAGAACAGTACAGCACAGGAACAGGCCTTTGGCCCCACAATGTCTGTGCCAAATATGATGCTAAGTTACACTGATCTAATTTGCCTGTACATGGTCCATATCCATCTGTTTGCGTTCCAGGCCCGCACTGCTCTGTGGGGATAAAACTTGCCCCGCACATCTCTAATAAACTTTCCCCCCCATGCCTTCTAATGTTGGGCATTCTCACCCTGGGAGAATGATTCTGGCTGAATATTTTAAAGAAGAGTAAAGAGTTCCTCTCCTGTCCTGACCAATATTTATCTCTCAATTATATAAATCATTAGAAACATAGAAAATAGGTGCAGGAGTAGGCCATTCGGCCCTTCGAGCCTGCCCCGCCATTCGATATGATCATGGCTGATCATCCAACTCAGTATCCCATCCCTGCCTTCTCTCCATACCCCCTGATCCCTTTAGCCACAAGGGCCACATCTAACACCCTCTTAAATATAGCCAATGAAATGGCATTCTGTGGCAGAGAATTCCAAAGATTCACCACTCTCTGTGTAAAAAATGTTTTTCTCATCTCAGTCCTAAAAGATTTCCCCTTTATCCTTAAACTGTGACCCCTTGTTCTGGACTTCCCCAACATCGGGAACAATCTTCCTGCATCTAGCCTGTCCAACCCCTTAAGAATTTTGTTCAAGAAGGAACTGCAGATGCTGGAAAATCGAAGGTACACAAAAATGCTGGAGAAACTCAGTGGGTGCAGCAGCATCTATGGAGCGAAGGAAATAGGCAACGTTTCGGGCCGAAACCCTTCTTCAGACTGAATTTTGTAAGTTTCTATAAGATCCCCCCTCAATCTTCTAAATTCTAGCGAGTACAAGCCGAGTCTATCCAGTCTTTCTTCATATGAAAGTCCTGACATCCCAGGAATCAGTCTGGTGAACCCTCTCTGTACTCCCTCTATGGCAAGAATGTCCTTCCTCAGATTAGGAGACCAAAACTGTATGCAATACTCCAGGTGTGGTTAAATACATCTGTTTATATGTTAGAAGGATGAGAGGATATCTCATTGAAACATAAGATTGTTAAGGGCTTGGACACGGCAGAGGCAGGAAACATGTTCCCGGTGTTGGGGGAGACCAAAACCAGGTCTCACAGTTTAAGAATAAGGAGTAAGCCATTTAGAACGGAGACGAGGAAACACTTTTTCTCACAGAGAGTGGTGAGTCTGTGGAATTCTGCACTACCTGTCCCACTGAGTTACTCCAGCATTTTGTGTCTATTTACATTCAAATCCCTGTCTTCGCGGCACATTCATTCTCAGAAGGAATTGCTATTTAGTCTTCCAGTTTAAGGCCCAAGTTCCAGAAAATAGAGTAAATAAATTAAATTCTAAACTGCGTATTAAAAGTTGATAAAATTCAGCTTTCTGGTTTTCATCTTTTTTGCATCCTCTGTCTCGGGAAGAAGTGATGTATATAGTGCGAAAATGGAGCTTGTACAAATAATACCCAGCCTGTTTTCCTTGCATGTTATAAATGCACACACTCTTATCACTTATGACCTCATGACCTAAATACGTCACACTGCGTTTATTTGTATTAATCGGATTTGCTACTGATGACCGCAACAACCAGGTTCTGGTCTTAACTAAAAGATGAAACGTTCAACAAAGCAACAATGGACTCTGCCTGGAAAATTACATACTCAGTCAGCCCTGGCCTTATAAGTTGGGACAGTGTTAACACTGAAAAGGATGGACTATATTTTCAAAATAAACTTATTCCCGTTATGTCCAGCATTTTCACATGGGGTTAGCTGTTATAGCTAATTTGTATTCTTGAAATTATATTCTATCTTTGTTAATACTGATGTAATGGATGATTAGTGAATGTTGCTGATATTAATCATTTGGAATTCAAACATTTCAAAGCACAATGTCGTTTCATAGCATGGCAAGTTACGTTGCTAGAACATTATCCTTTGAATGAATCCTTTGTTTTGAGCAGCTGTTTGAATTTTGAACTTAATGTTTTGATTTATCTCGATTTACTAAATGAAAATAAGTAGAACTAAGGTTATTTGCTCGGTATTAATCCATGTAATGTTTTGATGTCATAGGAGCAGAATTATGCCATTTGGCCCAGCGAGTCTACTCCACCATTCAGTCATGGCTGATATATCTCTCCCTCTCAATCCCCTTCTCCCCATAACCATTGACACCTTTACTAATCAAGAATCTGTCAATCTCCGCATTAAAATAACAAATGACTTTGCCTCCATGGTCATCTGTGGCAATGAATTCCACAGATTCACCACTCTCTGACTAAAGAAATTCCTCCTCCTTTACAAAGGTACAACAATTTAATTCTGAGGTTATGGCCTCTGATCCTAGACTCTCCCACCAGTGGAAACATCCTCTCCACATTCACTCTATCCAGGCCTTTCACTATTCGATAAGTTTCAATGAGGTTCACCCCTCATCCATCTAAACTCCAGTGAGTACAGGCCCAGTCCCTTCAGACGCTCATATGTTAACCCAATCATTCCTGGGATCAATTTCGTAAACCTTCTCTGGATCTTGTCCAATGCCAGCACATTCCTCCTCAAAGAAAGGACTCAAAACTGCTCACAATACTCTAAATGTGGTCTAACCAGTGTCTTATAAAGCTTCAGCTATATATCTGTTCCTATATTCTGGTCCTCTCAAAATACAATGCCCTCCATAATGTTTGGGCCAAAGACCCATCATTTATTTATTTGCCTCTGTGCTCCACAGTTTGAGATTTGTAATAGAAAAATATCACATGTGGTTAAAGTGCACATTGTCAGATTTTTAATAAAGGCCATTTTTATACATTTTGGTTTCACCATGTGGAAATTACTGCAGTGTTTATAAATATTCCCCCCCCCCCCCCCCCCCCATTTCAGGGCACCATAATGTTTGGGGCACAGCAATGTCATGTAAATGAAAGTGGTCATGTTTAGTATTTTGTTGCATATCCTTTGCATGCAATGACTGCTGGAAGTCTGCAATTCATGGACATCACCAGTTGCAGGGTGTCTTCTCTGGTGATGCTCTGCCAGGCCTGTATTGCAGCCATCTTCAGCTTATGCTTGTTTTGGGGGCTAGTCTCTTTCCATTTTCTCTTCAGCATATAAAAGGCATGCTCAATTGGGTTCAGATCGAGTTATTGACTTGGCCACTCAAGAATTGACCATTTTGTAGCTTTGAAAAACTCCTTGTTGCTTTAGCAGTATGTTTGGGGTCATTGTCTTGCTGTAGAATGAACTGCCGGCCAATGAGTTTTGAGGCATTTGTCTGAACTTGGGCAGATAGGATGTGTCTATACACTTCAGAATTCAATATGCTACTACCATCAGCAGTTGTATCAATGAAGATAAGTGAGCCAGTACCTTCAGCAGCCATACATGCCCAGGCCACAACACCCCCAACACCGTGTTTCACAGATGAGGTGGTATGCTTTGGATCTTGGGCAGTTCCTTCTCTCCTCCACACTTTGCTCTTGCCATCACTCTGATATAAGTTAATCTTTGTCTCATCTGTCCACAAGACCTTGTTCCAGAACTGTGGTTGCTCTTTTAAGTACTTCTTGGCAAACTGTAACCTGGCTGTCCTATTTTTGCAGAAAGGTGATGGAAAGACTTGAGGAAAGACTAGGTGCTGAGAGCTCTCTTATACCTGCATTAAGGAGGCATTTAAACACACCTGAGCAATTATAAACACCTGTGAAGCCATGTGTCCCAAACATTATGGTGCCCTGAAATGGGGGGGACTATGTATAAACACAGCTGTAATTTCCACATGGTGAAACCAAAATGTATAAAAATGGCCTTTATTAAAATCTGACAATGTGCACTTTAACACGTGATTTTTTTTCTATTACAAATCTCAAATTGTGGAGTACAGAGGCAAATAAATAAATGATGGGTCTTTGTCCCAAACATTACGGAGGGCACTGTAAATGCCAACATTTCATTTACCTGCCTTACTACTGATTTAACTTGCAAATTAACCTTTTGGAATTCAAGTCCCTTTGTACGTCCGATTCCTGAATCCTCCCCACTTAGAAGAAGGTCTACGTTTTTATTTATTTTTACCCTAAGTACATGACAACACACTTTGCTGCACTGTATTTAAACTGTCACTTCTTTGCCCCCGCTCCAAACCCGTCCAAGTCCTGCAGACTCCCTGTTTCCTCTATCTACACTACCTGCCCCTCCACCTTATCATGTATCTATACACTGTAAGGGGCTTGATTGTAATCATGTATTGTCTTTAACCACGTGAGTCACCAACGGGTGACTGGATAGCACGGAACATAAAGCTTTTCACTGTACCTCAGTACACGTGACAATAAACTAAACTGTAACTGTAGGAGAGGGACGTCAGTTTACGGAAACTGCTCCAGTACATCGAGCGTGCGGGCCGACCGGACTTTGGTATTTTAATAATGGTGTCAAAAATGGCGACGCCTGCATGTGTAATATGCACAAGGAATTTCACTGTGAAGTTGCATATGTGACAAATAAAGCATTATTGAATCACTTCTTTTCGTAACATTTGCAAACTTTAGCCTTTAATTCCCTCACCAAATCATTGATGTGCAATGTGAAGACTAGTGGCCCTAACACCAACCCCCGCAGAACACCAACAGTTGTTGGCAGCCAACTGGAAAAAGCCCCCTTTATGCCCACTGTTTGCCTTCTGTCATTCAGCCAACTGCTGTCCATGTTAGTATCTTCCCTCTCGTACCATGGGCTCTCATCTTGTTTAGCAGCCTCACGTGCGGTATTATCAAAGGCCTTCTGAAAATCCAGGTAAACAACATTTACTGATTCTCCTTTATCAATCCCGCTATTTACTTAATAATAATAATAATAATAAATTTTATTTATGGGCGCCTTACAAAAATTTAGCGAGTAGAGGGAAAAACATGTAAGCGGAATGAAATAAATAGTAGAGACATGACTAGTACACAAATTAAAGACAGAATTCAATTCAAAACACAATATGAGGCAATTCAAGCACAGATGAAAAGGGAGGGGGACGTGGGGCTAAGGATAGGCAGAGGTGAAGAGATGGGTCTTGAGGCGGGACTGGAAGATGGTGAGGGACACGGAATTGCGGATCAGTTGGAGGGAGTTCCAGAGCCTGGGAGCTGCCCTGGTGAAGGCTCTGTCCCCAAAACTGAGGAGGTTGGACTTGTGGATGGAGAGGAGACCGGCTGATGTGGATCTGAGGGACCGTGAGGGTCGGTAGGGGGAGAGGAGGTCAGTGAGATATGGGGGGGCCAGATGGTGGAGGGCTTTGTAGGTGAGGATCAGGATTTTGTAGGTGATCCGGTGGGAGATGGGAAGCCAGTGAAGTTGTTTGAGGACTGGAGTGATGTGATGCCAGGATTTGGTGTGGGTGATGAGTCGGGCGGCTGCGTTCTGGACCAGTTGGAGTCGGTTGATGTAGGTGGAGCTGATGCCAAGGAGAAGTGAGTTGCAGTAGTCCAGTCGGGAGGAGATGAAGGCATGGATGAGTCTTTCAGCAGCGGGAGGTGTGAGAGAGGGTCTGATTTTGGCGATGTTGCGGAGATGAAAGAAGGAGGTTTTAATGACATGGCGGATGTGAGGCTCAAGGGAGAAGGTGGAATCAAAGATCACGCCAAGGTTGCGGGCCTGGGGAGATGGGGAGACAGTGGTGCCGTCGATGGTGAGATGGGGTTATTGATTTTGCTGAGTGTGGATTTGGAGCCTATGAGGAGGAATTCTGTTTTATCGCTGTTGAGTTTGAGGAAGTTATGTTGCATCCAGGTTTTTATAGCTGACAAACAGGATTTTGTCTTTCTCAAAGATTTCCAACAGATTTGCAGGGCAAGTTTTCTCCTTCACAAAACCGTGCTGACTTCGGCCTATTTAATCATGTGCTTCGGACTCCGAAACCTCATCCTTAATAATGGACTCTTTATAATCTTACAACTACTGAAGTTAGGCTAACCTGTCTGAACAGTGGAATAGCATTTGCAATGTTCCGGTTCTCTGGAACCACCCCTGACTAGTGATTCTTGAAAGATTGCCACTGATGTCTCCACAATCCCTAAAGCTACTTTTTCACAACCCTGTGGTGTAGTCTATCCGATCCAAGTGACTTATCCACCTTCAGGTCTTTCAGATTCCTAAACACCTTCTATTTAGTAATAGCAACTCCAGTAACTGCCCCCTGACTCTCTTGAGTATCAGGTACGTTACTGGTGTCTTCTACTGAAGACTGGAGCAAAAACCATATTCAATTCATCTGCCATTCTTTATTCCCCATTACTACTACTACAACATAATTTTCCAGCGGTCCAATCTCTACTCTTGTCTATCTTTTGCTCTTTACATATCTAGATACTTTTGCTATCCTCAAGTTTCCCCTGCTAATCTTTGCAATATTATGCCTTCTCTTTTAGTTTTGTGACGTCTTTGACTTCCCTTGTCGGCCACAATCACCTCATTCCCTCCTTCGAATCTTTCTTCGTCTTTGGGATGAAAAGATTATATTTTTTGTTGGGTAAAGTACTTTGTTTTCCATAATTGTAGTTGGGCTACATTGCAAAATCCAACGAGCCGTTCCAATTGGCATTACTGTACAAAAGGCTGCCAGAGTTAAAGTTGCAAAATTTACATATTTAGATCCAGTAAACCAGTGGATACTGCACCAATTGTTTTATTTTGAACAAGGAATTACTTGGAAATATTTGTGAGCCAACACAGCATTTCTGTTGCACAGAGCTTTGAATTTGTGATCTTGTCCTTCAGAGCCTTTATTTCATGCAGTGTTCTTGCTTTCCTTGAACTGGTGAATGGAAGTTAATCAATCACCTGTTGCATGCAATGTTAAATCATTTAACATGGGGAAAGATGAGAGAAAAACATTTTAAAATCCAATAGTGGGAGCTTACAATGTGCAGGGCTGGGTCATGCCAGCCTGAGACCTCCAGCTGCGAATTGCTCACCTCAGGCCAGGTTTGAAGTACCTGTCTCGCTGGCCCTCTTTACTCTGGAGCAGCTGGTTTGAATAATGACTAGACCTTCGGCAGTGCAGGACAGAGGCCTATTCTTGAAACTTCCCTGACAGGGATGAGGATGTTGCCAGGAATTGAGGGCCTGAGCTACAGGTGGTGGTTGGGCAGATTTAGAGAGCAGGGGACTGTGGGGTGATCTTATTGAGGTGTATACAATGATGAGGGGGATAGATAGGGTGAATGTACACGAGTTGTTTGCCCAGGGTAGGGCAATCAAGAACAAGAGGTCATATGTGAGAGGGGCATGATTTAATAGCAACATGAGCGGCAAATTTTTCACACCCCGGGTGATGGGTATATTGAAGAAACTGCCAGAGAAGGTCCTTGTAGGAAGTACTAAACAGCGTTTAAAAGACACTTGGACAGCTACATGGATAGGAAAGGTTTAAAGGGATATGGGCCAAACATAGGCAAATGGAATTGGCTTAGATGGGGCATCTGGGTTGGCTTGGGCAAGTTGGAACTGACTTAGACAATAGGTGCACGAGTAGGCCATTCAGCCCTTCGAGCTAGCACCGCCATTCAATGTGATCATGGCTGATCATCCCCAATCAGTACCCCGTTCCTGCCATATCCCCTGACTCCGCTATTTTTAAGAGCCCTATCTAGCTCTCTCTTGAAAGCATCCAGAGAACCTGTCTCCTCCGCCCTCTGAGGCAGAGAATTTCACAGACTCACCACTCTGTGAGAAAAAGTGTTTCCTCGTCTCCGTTCTAAATGGCTTGCTCCTTATTCTTAAACCGTGGCCCCTGGTTCTGGTCTCCCCCAACATCGGGAACATGTTTCCTGCCTCTGGTGTGTCCAAGCCCTTAACAATCTTATATGTTTCAATGAGATACCCTCTCATCCTTCTAAACTCCAGAGTGCACAAGCCCAGCTGCGCCATCCCGGGAATTAACCTTGTAAACCTTCGCTGCACTCCCTCAAAAGCAAGAATGTCCTTCCTCAAATTAGGGGACCGAAACTGCACACAATACTCCAGGTGTGGTCTCACTAGGGCTCTATACAACTGCAGAAGGAGGCTCTGTACAACTGCAAAAGATGGGGCATCTTGGTTGGCTTGGGCAAGTTGGTCTGAAGTGCCTGTTTCCGTGCTGTATACCTCTTGACATCTGGAGGTTGAAGCTTTTGAAAATCGCCACTCATTTTTCAGGTTTGTGTGAAAGACAGGTACAAACCATTATAATTGAGATGAATACAAAATAAATATGAACAGGCTTTTAAAAATAACCTTAACCTAATTGACAAAATCACAAATAATGATTAAGATTAGTTAGGATCCAAGTGGTGACTGTATTAGATGCACTGGTACCTAAACCTGGCATTGGACACCTGTCAAGTCCTGGGGTGAACCAATTTGAATGATTGGGGTTTCTGAAACATTGGCAGCATGTCTGAGAAATGTGCTTCATCGTCTGCACCAAAATCTAGAATTTCCCAAAGTTTCATCAGCAGTTTGGAACTCTGGCAAAGGTCACCATGATCTCCCATCACAAGGATGAATGTGAGAGTTGAAAAAAACCTCACTCTTGACACAATATGACATTAGACATGCAGATGAGAAGTGGTACCGATAGAAATAATGGTATATGTACAATAATTTCAAAGCAGAGTTTTCCAACAGAGGATATTTAAGCTATAAAAATAGCTCTAAAAGGAGTGTTGCCAGGCCTCTGGCATATTGAGAGGGTATATAATTTGAAAGCATAGTGAATAGAAGATTGGATTGAAATGTTAGATATAATTCATTTTGGAGCAAAAATAGCCGATTAACTGGATAAGCTACAGCGTTGCTGCCTCACAGTGCCAGTGCCCTTGGTTCAATCTTGACTGGGTGCTGTCTCCGCGGAGTTTGTACGTCCCCCCCCCCTCTTTCCGTGTGGGTTTTCTCCGGGGGCTCCAGTTTCCTCCAGCATCTCTAAGATGTGCAGTAGGTTAATTGGCTTCTGTAATCTGTCCCTCGTGGGTAGGACATAAAACTAGCATGATCGATGATTGCAGTAGACTCAGTGGGCTGGAGGAGCTTACCTCTAATAGTGGGGCGGCGGCAGAGCAAAGGCAATATAAATTTGCTTCTTCTGTACAGAGTTGTCTCTGCATATTCATTTCTCTTGGCTGTCGTCAAAGGTATCACCAAATGTGTTGAGTAATGTTTTTTTCAAAGGATTGTTTGTTCGTTGGACTCAAATTATGGGGAAATAAATAACTGCAGGAATTGACAAGTCAAAAATATAACCATCAGAAAATCTGGTCAACTCACGATGAAAGATGTTCTTAATTTTTGTTGACTTTATATGAATTAAACTTGAAAGATGCTCCTTGCCCATTTTTGAAATGATCTTACCCAAAGTTTTATTTGGGTAAAGTTGTTATTTAATAAAATTCAGTCCTTTTCGACATTGAAAGGGAACCTTTATTTGTTTCTCTGGGTGCATTTGCTGTCAAGTCATTCTACACTATCGACTCTTAAGTCCATGGTTTTGGGAGAGTCTGAAATCTTTGAGTTTAAACTTTAATGAAGTTTTTTTATTCATTCTCAGGATATCGACATACCTGACGAGGCTGGCATTTATTGCCCATCCCCAATTGCCCTTCAGAAGGTGGTGGTGGGTCGCTGCCTTGAGCTGCTACAGTCCATGAGATAAAGGTGCTCCCACAATGTTATTGGGTTTAAAGACTCCAGTATTCAGTGGTGGAGGGGAATCAGTAAATGTGATTTTTTTATTTTTTTTTTATTTACCTTTTTGATGTCAAAGGATAGAATTTCTGTGGAAAATCTTTTCGACTATCATTGTAACTTCAGAAGGTTCATCAAAACCTCATTCTCTTGTCAGTTACTAGAAGAACCCCACATGAAATACCCATGCAGAACTCCAAATTGACAATTAAATCAGCATTTTTCTTCACAAATCATTTAAAAGTCAATATGATAAACTACTAATGTACCATTTTTTTGTACTTGGTCTGTTGAATAGCATGTTTTCTAATGTAGCTGCCTGACATGGGATATGGATGTGTACAAGAAATGTTTAAATGTGTGAGTGTCGTTGCTTAACTTTCACAACAGTAAATATTTCATCTCGTCTAGTCACTCCACTTCAAAATATAATTGGATAGTTCAGTAGTTTGGCTTTTAAAATGAATAATTTTGCTTGATTATTTTTCCCTCAGACTTTGGCCTTCATGGTTCACTGGATGCAAATAGGTTTTGGCTGTTTTATCGTGCAGTCATCATTTCAGGGTTAAAATTGAACTGTTCAAAGAGAAAGGATGTCATTACTAAGTTTGATTGAAGATTGTAATAACGCATGACTCGGTGTTTAATTTTCCCAACTGTGATTCCATGCTTGGCGTCAACTACAAGCCGGGTGTCTCTCAAGATCTAACCATTGTCTCTCAAGAACTTACCTAGTTTTTGTGATCTAACTTGTTATTTCTCTCGCATCCCACGTGAACGATCATTTCCAAGGCAAAGCCAAATGCTGAAAGATCACTTATCCACATTCTCAGTCTGAAGGAGGGCCCCGACCTGAAACATATCCTATCCACGTCTCCAGATATGTTGCCTGACCCGCTGAATTTTTATTTTGTAAATCAGCATTTGCAGTTCCTCTAAAGCCAAATACTTGACGAGATGAGGCTAAGGTGCTATCTTAAAGATAGCAAATGAAACTAGAGCTGTTGAAACTTATTGCTTATCACTTTCCACTAAGCAACATCCACACAAGGTCGTAAGTGATAGGAGCACAATTAGGCCATTCGGCTCATCTAGTCTACTCTGCCATTCAATCATGGCTGATCTATATCTCCCTCCTAACCCCATTCTCCTGCCTTCTCCACATAACCTCTGACACCTGTCCTAATCGAGAATCGAGAAAAAAATATCTATTTACTTGGCCTCTGCAGCCTTCTGTGGCAAAGAATTCGACAGATTCGCCACCCTCTGACTGAAGAAATTTCTCCTCATCTTCCTAAAGGAACGTTCTTTAATTCTGAGGGTATGACCCTAGTCCTAGACTCTTCCACTAGTGGAAACATCCCCTCCACATTCAGTCAATCCAAGTATTTTACTTTTCAGTACATTTCAGTGAGACCCCCCCCCCCCCCATTCATCTAAACTCCAGCGATTACAGGTCCAGTGCCGTCAAACGCTCACATATGATAATTCTTGCAAGCCTCCTCTGGACCCTCTCCAGAGCCAGCACATCCTTCCTCAGACTACGGTGCTGATTATTAAGGGCCTCATGGAGGTTTGTAAAAGTTAATGTACAAATATGCTTTTAATTGATTTGATGCTGATAATGTTTTGTGAAGATTAATAACAATACCTATCAGGATGAAGGTTTTTCATACTTAACATTTTGAAACCTCAAGTAGCAATGTTACAAAATTTTGAGATTTTAAAAATCAAGTCTGTAATTTATCCCATCAGATAAAGCATAAAAATAAGTTTAATTTGACACCTAATTCACTTTCATATCTCAAGTATTTAAAAAGTTATGGCCATTTTCATACTGGGAAATGAGCATCTTGTTCCCTATTGATTTTCTATGGACATAACAAAAAAGCTGTGATCGTGAACAGTCAAAAGCCCATAACTTTCTTAAAAATTAAGAGAACTGAATGTAATTTTCAGTTATCATAGATTGAAGCATTCTGAAACAAATATAAAATAATCTTACTTGGATGACCTGAAATTAAAGCATATAATTAGTTAGTTACCTAATTGTAGCTAATTTCAGACTTCAATTACTAGATCTAAACATCTATCCATTTCTTAATAAATGATTAACATTTTTAAATAGCCTAAATGTCCAAATAATATTCACAAATAATTCACAATAAAACATGATTTTTAAATCTCATTTACATTAATTTATAGGCCAAATGGAAGGAATTTAGTGTTCAATTGCTGTAAATAAATGCCCATTTAAATCAGCTTTCCAGTGTGTCCCTGTGGAACGCGCTGGTTTAGAACGTTCACATTGCGGTAGATTTGTGCCCCCAAATGCCGAGAAAAATACTGCGGGATATAATGGGCCCAAAATGAGCTACTCGCAACATTAAACTTTGTATAAAGGGATCTTTAGAAGCCCTTTTTAATGTAAAAATATGCAGCCTACCTTCAGTTATTTGCTTTATGAGACCCTGCGGTTGCTGGTGGTCGCGGGTTTAGAGATTGATTTTTAAACTACTATAACTATTATACGAGGCCTTTAAAACTAATAATAGCTTTTGCGACGGGGTCTTTCAGCGATTTTTCGTTAATAATTAACTAGGCTGAACATCTTCGATTTGAACAGCCTAGAGAAAATCGCGTTTTAAACCCGCCCCCCTCTAAACGGCGCCAAAATCGCGCACACCTGCAGCGACAGATTTTCAGCGACGCTTCAGGTAGGCTTTGCAACATACCTTCCTCAAGCACTTCTGGGTAACTAGCACTGCAAAGATAATCTTTTAAACAGAGTGGGCAGCTATCTGCAGAGCCAAAAGAGATGGGGGAGATATTGAACAATTTCTTTTCTTCGGTATTCACCAAGGAGAAGGATATTGAATTATGTGAGGTAAGGGAAACGAGTAGAGTAGTTATGGATACTATGAGTTTCAAAGTAAAAGAAGTACTGACACTTTTGAAAAATATAAAAGTGGATAAGTCTCCAGGTCCTGACAGGATATTCCCTAGGACATTGAGGGAAGTTAGTGTAGAAATAGCCGGGGCTATGACAGAAATATTTCAAATGTCATTAGAAACGGGAATAGTCCCCGAGGATTGGCGTACTGCGCATGTTGTTCCATTGTTTAAAAAGGGTTCTAAGAGTAAACCTAGCAATTATAGACCTGTTAGTTTGACTTCAGTGGTGGGCAAATTAATGGAAAAGATACTTAGAGATAATATATATAAGCATCTGGATAAACAGGGTCTGATTAGGAACAGTCAACATGGATCTGTGCCTGGAAGGTCATGTTTGACTAATCTTCTTGAATTTTTTGAAGAGGTTACTAGGGAAATTGACGAGGGTAAAGCAGTGGATGTTGTCTATATGGACTTTAGTAAGGCCTTTGACAAGGTTCCTCATGGAAAGTTGGTTAAGAAGGTTAAACTGTTGGGTATAAATGCAGGAATAGCAAGATGGATTCAGCAGTGGCTGAATGGGAGAAGCCAGAGGGTAATGGTGGATGGCTGTTTGTCGGGTTGGAGGCAGGTGACTAGTGGGGTGCCTCAGGGATCTGTGTTAGGTCCTTTGTTGTTTGTCATGTACATCAATGATCTGGATGAAGGGGTGGTAAATTGGATTAGTAAGTATGCAGATGATACCAAGATAGGGGGTGTTGTGGATAATGAAGAGGATTTCCAAAGTCTACAGAGTGATTTAGGCCATTTGGAAAAATGGGCTGAAAGATGGCAGATGGAGTTTAATGCTGATAAATGTGAGGTGTTACACCTTGGCAGGACAAATCAAAATAGGACGTACATGATAAATGGTAGGGAATTGAAGAATACAGTTGAACAGAGGGATCTGGGAATAACCGTGCATAGTTCCTTGAAGGTGGAATCTCATATAGATAGGGTGGTAAAGAAAGCTTTTGGTATGCTAGCCTTTATAAATCAGAGCATTGAGTATAGAAGCTGGGATGTAATGTTAAAATTGTACAAGGCATTGGTGAGACCAAATCTGGAGTATGGTGTACAATTTTGGTCGCCCAATTATAGGAAGGATGTCAACAAAATAGAGAGAGTACAGAGGAGATTTACTAGAATGTTGCCTGGGTTTCAACAACTAAGTTACAGAGATAGGTTGAATAAGTTAGGTCTTTATTCTCTGGAGCGCAGAAGGTTAAGGGGGGACTTGATAGAGGTCTTTAAAATGATGAGGGGGATAGACAAAGTTGATGTGATCAAGCTTTCCCTTTGAGAATAGGGAAGATTCAATCAAAAGGACATGACTTCAGAATTAAGGGACAGAAGTTTAGGGGTAACATGAGGGGGAACTTCTTTACTCAGAGAGTGGTAGCGGTGTGGAATGAGCTTCCAGTGGAAGTGGTGGCGGCAGGTTCGTTGGTATTTAAGAATAAATTGGATAGGCATATGGATGAGAAGGGAATGGAGGGTTATGGTATGAGTGCAGGCAGGTGGAACTAAGGGAAAAAAATTGTTCGGTGCGGACTTGTAGGGCCGAGATGGCCTGTTTCCGTGCTGTAATTGTTATATGGTTATATGGTAAATAGCATATGCAGTTGGATGCTCATCTGCTTTTAATAATACAAAGCTCTTATTTTCTAACCAGGTGAAACGCATTTAGATGAAAAATGTAATGAACTGATAAAAAAAAAATAAGGGGCTGTCCCACTGCGGCGACCTAATCTGCGAGTTTAGAAGAGTTTGCCCTCGACTCAAACTCACAGCGTGGTCGACACGTGGTCCTATGAGGTCACTGGAACTCCTTCATGCTCGACGGAAGTTCCCGCATACTCGCGGCCTCAGCTAGGTCGCGGAAAATCTTTCAGCATGTTGAAAAATTTCCCGCACGTAAAAATTGGTTGGCATGGTTCTTTTGAACTTGTAGTGCAGTGGAGTGGGGTCGCGATGTAGTTACAGGCAGTCGAGGACAGCCGTAGGCAATCTCCTTGGCTGACCGGGCGTCTTTTACCTTTCTGTTCATCACGGGTGTGAATTTCAGGCACTGCTCCCCCGCTCTCCCTGGCCCCCGCCTTTGCGATGTGTGTGTGCGGTCGGTCGATCTAGCTCTCGGTTTCATCGCTGACAGTCGAGGTTTTTCAGGCGAGCTTGAAGGTCAAAGACAGTCTCTGAAATGTCCCCGCAGTGGGACAGCTCCTTTACTGTGAATACCGCTGTATAGTTTAGCGATACAACGCAAAAACAGGTAATTCTACCCACTGAGCCTGTGCCGACCAGTGATCCCCACACACTAGGAACAATTTAAGTCAATTAACCTACAAACGTTTGTGTCTTGAGGAAACCGGAGCATCCGGAGAAATCCCACACGGTATCAATGTGCAAACTCCGTACAGACAGCACCCACAGTCAGGATCTCTGCCTCTGCATCAACTGCCTTTGTATATTTATAAAAAATATTTCACGTACTAGCAATTTTCTGATTCTCCATTTCTAAAAGAGCAACTTTTTGTTCTGAATACATAAAATGCAAGTAACTCATTGCTTGAACAATTTAAGGTGCAAAATTCACAGATGAAGTTGTTGCCTTTTACGGACCGAATAAAGTTAGTGTCCATGAAATGTCCAAGTTGTATTGTAATTCATAAGGTAGTCAGATTTGACCCCTCTAGATATATATATTTTTTGATACAACTGTTCACAAGATTGTTTAGATCCCATTAAGGGTTTTTAAAATTAAGTTGGCATTGCACCTCTGTTTTTGTTCCACTGTTTTTGAAGAAACTTGAAGAAAAGCATAGACAAAATGCTGGAGTAACTCAGCACGTCAGGCAGCATCTCTGGAGAAAGGGAATAGATGACGTTTCGAGTCAGAAACCTTCAGACCCTTTCTTGTTTTGAAGAAAAGGAGATAAGTTTCCATTTAGATCAGTTCAGCAGAATGATACAGGCTCAATATATTAAATGCAAAGATGGGTTTATTGTTTGATATATAGGAGTATAAGAAAAGTGCTCCGATTAAGGTGTGTATCATTATTAAATGATCCTAAAGGATAATAACAAGGAAATGTTAGGAACACAAGGTAATGGAAATCTGGCGCTCTTCCTCAAAGCTGCTGAAGCTGGCAATGTTAAAAGAAACTGGCAATTGAGAATTGAAAGAAACTGATTTTTGATTTGCGTGGCATTGTGGATTGTAGAACTAGGGTGGTTGGATGAAAGTGAGGTTTGAGCTGGCTTCAATGTTGAATTGTGGAAGATGCTCGAGCTAAACGGTCTATCCATTTTCCAGTGTCTATCGTTGCACATCTTTGATTAAATACTTTGTCGTTGTCTTCATTGCCGAGACCTAATCATTCTTAAATTCTAGAAAACATAAAACGCATGTTATTAGAAGTGGAATTTCTATCGGCATGAAGCCAGATAGTATTTTAATTTGGATTAGGTTTTTAAGTTGCCTAGGAAGTAAATTTCTGAACACATTGGAATGGACATTAAGTATTTAACATTGGTGGTGTTGATGACCTGTTCTCAATTTAATGTTCCTTATTAAATAGAATATTAATCCCACCGGTGCAGCCATGGCGATAATTTTCAGTTCAAATATTTGTACTTTGTGGCTTTATTTCACAATCTAAGACATTTTCATTAAAAATCAAGATGAACAAGTTTGGATTTTCCCTTAATTAATTTTGCTGCAGAAATTAAATTATATGTTAAAACGATATGGGTGCCTTCGTCCGCAAGTCACAAAAAGTCAAAAAGGCGCAACAATTTGTAAGATGAATCATATGTTGGCCTTAATGAGAGGTTTTGAGTACTGTAGTAAAGGTGTCTTCACGCAATTACTAAGGGAGGCTATATTGGAGCTGAGAAATAAAGGGACAATCGTCTTGTTGTGATTGTATTTTAGGCTCCCAAATAGTCCGTGGGAATGAGATGAACAAATATGCCGGGAGATTGCAGGGCTAATGGGCTTGCCATGATAATTGATTTTAATTTTCCCAATATATACTGGGGCTGCCCTAGCGCCAAGGGCTGGAATTTGTCATGTGTGTTCAGGAAAGTTTCCTCAAGCAATATGTAGAGGGCCCTACAAGGGAGAGGGCAATACTTGACTTGCTCTTGGAATTGGCTGAAGTGTCAATGGGTGTGCAATTTGGGATTAGCCACTACGTTTCTATTCAATTCAAAATATTTATGGATATGAACTGGGCTGGTCCACAAGTTAAAATTATAAATTGGAACAAAGCCAACTTTCGGAGTAGCCAGCACCTTGCAAAAGTGGTTTGGAGTAGATTGTTTGAGGGCAAAGGGGTGTCCAGAAGAGAGATGTTTTTAAAAGTGTGATAGTTCAAGGCATTGCATGAAACTGTTAGAGTGGAGGGCAAGGCAGGTAGGAGAAAGACATCTGGATGACCAGAGAGATTGGGGCTCTGGTCAGGAAAAAGGAGTCATGGGTCAGGTGCAAGCAGTTGATAATTTGTCCCTGTAGGAGTATAGGAGACTGGGGAAATGAAGAAACCAGGAGAGAAAAAAGGGAACATTAAATAGCTCTGACATGGAAAATGTGGACAAATGGAAGGTGGCTATTTATTCTTAAATATTATGCTTTTTAAGTAGGCCTCAAGAGCTGAGAACTATCAACCAGTACATTTCCTTTATTATCAAGATTACCGAGGTACAGTGAAAAGCATTTGTTGCGTGCTATCCAGCCAGCAGAACGATAATACAATAGCAATAGTCATTTACAGAGTATAGATGCATGATAAGGGAATGCCATTTAGTGCATGGCAAAGCCAGCAAATTCCGATCAAGGATAGTCCAAGGGTCACCAGTGGTAGATAGTAGTTCAGGGCTACTTCAAGAAAGTTGATGAGGGCAGGGTTATTGATATTGACTTAAATGGACTAGCAAGGTCTGATAAAAGATAGACAAAAATGCTGGAGAAACTCAGCGGGTGAGGCAGCATCTATGGATCGAAGGAAATAGGCAATGTTTCGGGCCGAACCCCTTCTTCAGACATTTTTTTTTTGAATTTTTTGAATTTAGAAACAATTGTACAGGAATAAGGCAATCGACATGACAGTTATACAATTGTTGTACAGCTTCATTTTTAACATTGAAACCTAAATCGAAAAAAAGAGAAAAAAGGAGAGAATGAAGAAAAATAAAAGAAAGAAAGGAAAAGACCCCTAAACTACCAAAGAAGTGTAGGAGGAAAGAAGAGAAATAAGAAAAAGGAAGCTGGAGATACACCTTCTCCCCACCCCCCCCCACACCCACACCCATCCCTAGCATCGTTTTTAAATTTGTGTTTAACCATTCTGTTACAGAAATTCAGTGAAAGGCGACCATGTTTTGAGAAATTGATATGCTTTTTCAGCCAAAACAAGCGTAATGTTTTCTAAATGTAGTATCTCGGGCATATCAGTAATCCACATCTTCACTGTGGGGACTGCTGTCTTTTTCCAAAATTTGAGTATGAGTTTTTTCGCAGTTATTAGGCCATAATCAAGTTCTTCAGACTTTGATGAAGTTTGCATGGTAAGCTGTTCGGCAATGATGGACCATGTGTGATCCAGGGACAGCTAGTTGACTGATTAATAAATTGGCTTCACGGTAGGTAATGTGATGGTGGAAGGCCTGTGGAAGGCCTTTTGGATCGGAGGCCTGTGACTGGTGGTGTGCCTCGGATCGGTGCTGGGCCCATTGCTGTTTGTTATCTATCTGAACGATTTGGATGAGATTGTACATGGGATTATCAGTAAGATAGCTAATATCAAAATGGTTGACATTGTGGACGGTGAAGATGGTTATCAAGAGTTGGAGCAGGATCTTGATCAGTTGGACAAATGGGCTGAGGAAAGGTAAATGGTTAAGTGTGAGGTGTTGAATTTAGGGAAGTCAAACCAGGGCAGGACTTTCAGTGATTGATAGGGCCCTGGGAAGCAGAGGAATCTAGGCGTGCAGGTACATGGTTTCCTGAAAGTGCCTTCACAGGTAGACCAGATAGTGAATGTGGCTTTTAGAACATTGGCCTTCAGTCGAGGATTGGTTTAGAAGTTTGTACAAAACATTGAGGCCGCCCTTGGAGTATTGGGTTCAGATTTGGTCACCCTGCTACTGAAAAAAATGCCTTCAAACTGGAAGGCATGCAGAGAACATTTAAGAGAATGGTGCAAGGATTTGTTAGACTTCCCAAAATGCAACACCTCACACTTCTCTGTATTAAATTCCATCAACCATTCCTCCGCCCACCTGCCCAATCGATCCAGATCCTGCTACAATTTTTCACAACCATCTTCACTCTCTGCAAAAACCACCCATTTTTGTATCATCTGCAAATTTGCTAATCTTGCCCTGTATGTTCTCATCCAAATCATTGATATAGATGACACGCAACAACAGGCTCAGCATCAAACCCTGGGCAACCACAGGCCTCCAGTCTGAGGAGCAACCTTCCACCATTGCCCTCTGCTTCCTTCCATGAAGCCAATTTTCTATCCATTCAGCTATCTCTCCTTGGATCCCATGCGATCTAACCTTCTAGAGCAGCCTACCATGCAGAACCTTGTCGAATGCCTTGCTGAAGTCCATGTACACAACATCTACAGCTCTGCCCTCATCGACCTTTTCGGTCACGTCTTCCAAAAACTCTAAATCATATTTGTGAGACACTACCTCTCGTGTACAAAAAAACCATGCTGACTGTCCCTAAATCAGCCCTTGCCCATCCAAATGCCTGTATAACCGATCCCTCAGAATACTCTCTAGTAACTTTCCAACTACAGATGTTAAGCTCAGTGGCCAATAGTTCCCAGCATTTTCACTGCAGCCCTTCTTGAATAGAGGCACAACATTTGCCACCCTCCAGTTTTCCGGCACCTCTCCTGTATTTAAGGACAACTTGTAAATTTCAACAAGGGCAATGCAATTTCCCCTCTAGTTTCCCACAATGTCCCCAGATACATCTGATCAGGCCCTGGATATTTGTCTACCTTCTTACACCTCTTCGACCATAAAAGTGACTGCTCTCAAGACACTTCTATAGAATAATACCCGGTGAAGGACCATAGGGCCTACTGCTGCTCCTTGTATTTGCACTATGCCTGCACTTCCAGTGTTGAATTGGGAGGTTATGCATGCAAGTGTTACTTATACTTTGTCCTTAGAAGGTTAAGGAAAACCGAATTTGCTTACTATTCTGGGACTTCAGCTATTTTTGCTGGGGAATTTGGGAGCAAGAGGGGTTTCTATAAAAAAAATTCTGATGTCTTCAGAAACACACTTTGGAGTAATCTGCAAATGGTATCTGATTCTAGACTAATTGTCAATCTGAAATTGGTACATTTTGTGTTAAATATAGTTAATTAAGTTAATGGTAGAACAGGTTATAAGGATTTATTAGCCATACCACAACTCTTGTAACGCTTGAAATGTCAGCTGTGTGCACACGCAGAGAAGGTCACAGTCTTTGTTTTCATGACCTTATGTTCTGCTTCTAGTTATAATATCTATGCCAAATGTTGAATTACTATCTGAACAATACTGCTTCGGAGGTATTCACATGTTGATTTGGAATAAAGCATCCGAAATACTCAGTGGGTCAGGCATCCGCTGTGGAAAGAAAATTAACATTTCAGGTTGAAGATTTGTCAAAACTTATTTTCTTTATTTAATAAATCACTAATATTAATGGCTTCTCCATTGATTGTCACCTTGTCGCTGTGCTCCTGGTAGGGCCACCCATGGCAGTAAGGTCGAGTGGGAGGTCCCTGACAAAGAGCAATCCAACCAAGACCTCAACGGTGGAACAGGCGGAGGACGATGGCTGACCTTAGTGGAGCGTCACAACGGCTGGGAAGGTGGATGAAGGCTGCAGCAGAAAAGGGTCTCCGGTCGTCATGGACTCCATGCCACTGGATCCTGACCCAGATCTGTCAAGGACCGCGTGGTGTGGCTGTCTGTGCACCAGTCTCCCCACGTTAAAGTCACGCACAAGCATCCTCCAACCCTGGAGACACCCATGGTCAGCCATGACCGAAGGGGGCCGAAGAAGAATATTCATGAGGTTATGTTGAAGATGATGGGTTTTACCATGTGAAAGCAATACATAGCTTATTCCTTCCTCTTTACTATAGTGATTGAGATTTTGGGATTGCAGCATTCCTGGGGTGAACCCATCAGTGGACAACATGGATGCATGTGCATGTGACCACACATGATGCCCGGTGTTTCCAAGCCAAGTTACATGAATTTTTAAATCAATTATCTATAAGAATTTGTGTGTGCAGGAAGAGCAGTCATTTTTCATAACTTGTGTGCACTGGTGAAGTAAGTGTCTGCCTGGAAGTGGCAGCATATGGACAAGCACTCTCTGCATGATATTATCCATAAGAAACCAATGATTACGTCATGATCAATTCTTAACATTAGTGGGTGAGGTCCTTTTGCAGATCTTGCATATGTTATTCGGTATATGTTAGTGTAAATTCTTGACATAATGAAAGGAAACACTTAGAGGTTAAATAGGTGCAAGTCACAGAGAGGTGTGTCGATGTGATAGGACTAATGACAATGCTCTGCCCGTGAGGTCTGACACCATATAGACCACTACTGCTCTAACTGATTCACTGTTTCTGATTGACATTTACATAGTGCGATGTTTAATTTGAAGAGCAGCTTGTTTGGTATGTGAAGTGTATTGCATATTGTGTGATTTGTGTAACAAAGGGTATCTGTTGAAAATGTTCAGGGCTCATGAAAGTTTCTTCTTTTTCCAGGTTTGAGTGGGACAAGCTATTGGAAAATGTGCATTGTTTGATCATAAGTGTGACAAAGACAGACAGGCAGGATGCCTATATACTCAGGTATTTCAATGTTCAGTATATTTGCAAATTCCTCTGAAATAGATTGCTGAGCAGATTTTCTGATATAGCTTTTTGTTTAAACATAGCACGTTTTAATTCATGTTGGTGTTTATTATCAAAGATATTTAGCATTTGCTCAATCGTAAAATCATTTTTGTCTAATTTTAATACTTCACTGCTTACAATTAGGTGTATTCCTAAAGTTAGTAACTAAAATAATATTAGGGCTGGAGATTTACCTTATACAGTACTTTAGATAGGATATGATTCCTGAAATTTCAGGATATTATTGCGAGTATTATTTTATATGATTAGTACACAGCACCGGAACAGGCTTTTCACCCCACTTGCCCATGCCGGCCAAGGTGCACCATCTATGTTAGTCCCATTTGCCTGTATTCAGCCCATATCCCTCTAAACCATTCCTATCCATGTATCTGCCCAATTGTCTCTTAAGCCTTTTAAGCGCTGTTCTATTACCTGCCTCAACTACCTCCTCTGACAGCTCGTTCCTCTGTGAAATGACAATAACAGGAATAAAACTTAAGTCGCAAGTATTTGATTCATGAGTTAGGCCATTTGGCCCATCACGTTTACTCCGCCATTCAATCATGCCTGATCCATCTCTCCCTCGTAAAAAAAATATAGTGGCATGTTATTTGGCTCCAATGCGACCACAGCTGACCTTTCATTACACCACCTCTTTCCTGCAATAATCCCCACATCTATTAGTTATTTTAATATCCTACAAGATGCATCAATATCTATTGAGAATTTGCTCATCTCTGCTCCCCTCGGGTAGAAAATTCCAAAAATCTGTTAATCTCCGTGATAAATTTTCTTCAAGTCTCTGTTGAGATTTGTTCCAGATTCCCAATCGTTGAAAATATCATCCCTGCATCTATATATGGTTTTACTGGGTTAGATGCAAAACAAAGCATTTCACTGTACCCACCTGCAAGCGACAATTAAGTATGACATTAAGCTGGATCAACTCAGCGGGTCAGGCAGCTTCTCTGGAGAACATGGATAGGTGACGTTTCACAGAGTGCTGGAGTAACTCAGCGGGTCAGGCAGCATTTCTGGATAACATGGATAGGTGACGTTTTGGGTCGGGATCCTTCAGACTAGTTCAGACAAACTCAAAACATCACCTATCCTTTAGACTTTAGAGAAACTGAGGCCCTTCGGCCCGCTGAGGCTGTGCCGACGAGCAATCACCCCATACTGTAGCACTCTCCTACACACTAGGGACAATTTACAGAAGCCAATTAACCTACAACCATCTGTGGAGAACATGGATAGGTGACGTTTCACAGAGTGCTGGAGCAACTCAGCGGGTCAGGCAGCATCTGTGGAGAACATGGATAGGTGACGTTTCACAGAGTGCTGGAGTAACTCAGTTGGTCAGGCAGCATCTGTGGAGGTGCTGATAAAGTATTGAATCCTGTAGAGGCAAGTAAACAAAACTTGTTTCGATGAGGCATCCTCTCGATCTTCTCAACTTGAGTTAGTGCAATGTCTCATAGAAACATAGAAAATACGATCAGGAGTAGGCCATTCGGCCCTTCGAGCCTGCACCGCCATTCAATATAATCATGGCTGATGATCATATCCTGTACCTGCCTTCTCTCCATACCCCCTGATTCCCTTTAGCCACAAGGGCCACATCTAACTCCCTCTTAAATATAGTCTTCTCAGGACAATACTCATTGTTCCATTTAGGTAGCCTCTGCTCTTTTCTACAGGTAATGTCCCAGACTTCCATATATTTTAGGTGCTGCGTCACATGGACCCTTTAGCTCCTCATCTTCCTTGCTTCTTCCCGCCCCACCCTACATCAGTCTGAAGAAGGGTTTCGGCCCGAAACCTTGCCTATTTCCTTCGCTCCATAGATGCTGCCGCACCCGCTGAGTTTCTCCAGCACTTTTGTCTACCTTCGATTTTCCAGCATCTGCAGTTCCTTCTTAATCATTTGTCTTCTGAATTGCTTTGTGTATTAACTGTTAATGGTTCTTAGACAAGCTCCTGTAAATACCAATACTTTTCAATCCTGCTATATAAAAGTATGTTGCTTCAATTTTTTCTACCAAAGTGAATCGAATGTAAGATTTCGGAATGGGTGAATCTCAAAGTATTTCTGCCTTCAAACTATTGAAGCTAATGTTGTCGGCTTACCTTGTATTAGTGGTTTCATTTATTGTTGATATTTATTGATTATTGTAGCTTTGTTGTGTTGATGCGTTAATGTGCCCGTTAAACTGCAGTCAATGTTGCATTCCTTGTACAAATGACAATTAAACACTAACCTCCACACTCTTGAAGCTGTGACCATACGTGTTTTTTTTTGTTTAACAAGAATGTTCTTCGTCTGGATTCTCTTCAGCTTGACACCACATTAAATATTTTGCAAGAATTACACTGCTTAGTGCATACGTGACAATAAAAGAATTATTGAACCATTGATATTTCAGAGGTCCTTTGGGTCTAATTTGAACTGTTAGAATGGAGATGAGGAATTTATTTTGCCAGAGGGTGGTGGATCTGTAGAATTTATTGCCACAGGCAGCTGTGGATGTCAAGACAATGGGTATTTTGAAGCGGAGAGTGATAGATTCAGCCGTGATCTACTCCGAAAGGCGGAGTCGACTCAAAGAAGCCGAATGACCTAATTCTGCTCCTATGACTTACGGTGTTCATTGAGACTTGCATTGTTGTACATGAACGTTTTAAGGTTTGGACACTCGGGTGTCTTGAAATATCTTATTTTTGAGCAGAGCTTTGTTCACAAGCAAAGATACAAGGAACTGCAGGTGCTGGTTAACACAAAAAGACACAAAGTGATGGAGTAACCCAGCTAGTCGGGACCCTTCCAACGGCATTTCGTTTGGACCTCAAGGGGTCCAAATGACAATAAATTGAATTGTATTGTATTGTAGTCAGGCAGCATCTCTGGAGAACATGGATAGCTGACTTTTCAGGTCGGGGCGCTTCTGACTGAAGAATTATGAGTCTGCAGAAGGGTCCCGACCCGAAACGTCATCTATCCATATTCTCCACGGATGCTGCCTGACCCTTGAGTTATTTCAGCAATTTTTTATTGGAATAAAGTCTCTCCTGGTGCAGGAGTTTAGATTTCTGGACAACTCGGGTAAACAAACATCGGTGGTTAGTATTGAATCCGGGTCTTTGGCGCTGAAAGACAGCACCTGTGCCAACCTGTTGTGAGGAAGATGAGTGTGTATTTACTTCTTATTTCTGTAGCCTGTGTCCGAAGTGGATTGGCAGGCAGATTAAAAACACTTCCCGTCGGAGAGAGAAAGCGGCCAGACTTGGGCCAAGTAGCAGCTTCACAATAGACAATAGGTGCAGGAATAGGCCATTTGGCACTTCGAGCCAGCACCGCCATTCATTGTGGTCATGGCTGATCATCCACAATCCACAATCAGTACCCCGTTCCTGCCTTCTCCCCCTAAATGGTTTACTCCTTATTCTTAAACTGTGGCCCCTGGTTCTGGTCTCCCCCAACATCGGGAACATGTTTCCTGCCTCTAGTGTGTCCAAGCCTTAACAATCTTGTATGTTTCAAAGATCTCCTCTCATCCTTCTAAACTCCAGAGTGTACAAGCCCAGCATATGACAGTCCCGCCATCCCGGGAATTAACCGTGTAAACCTACGCTGCACTCCCTCAATAGCAAGAATGTCCTTCCTCAAATTAAGGGACCAAGACTGCACACAATACTCCAGGTGTGGTCTCACTAGGGCTCTGTACAACTGTACACTTGGTCTACACAGATCTCATCATACTTAAACACTTTCCATATCATCTGCTCTCTCAGGTGTTACCTCTGAAAGTGGCGTCACGGATGGACAGGATGGTGGAGAAGGCTCTTGGCGCATTGGCCTTCAACTAGGGAATTGTGTATTTCAGTCAGGTTGTTATAAATGTATAATTATCTATACTATTACTAAAATTCTCATTGTGACCACTTCAGGTCTACGTTGTAAATGCATTTGCGCAAAAACGCTACCCTGTATAGCTATGATTTTTTTTCGCCATCTCACCATTCTCCTCTGCTCCAAGCGCCCCAAATTTTGTTCTGATCAGTAAAATAATAAAAAAGTTAATGAATGTTTTTTAAAAATCGTGAGGTTGGTGTTCTCGCCTGTCAGTCACCATGAAGGTAACGCCCCTTCCGGGGCCAGGAGAATAAAGCCCCGGAGGCCGGTCGTGAGTCAATCAGCCCGGAAGGTCGTGAGAGTTGAGTCCAGAACTGGGAGTCTACGCCTTCCTGACTGAACTGTGAGTCTACAAGCAGTTAGTGAGCGTTGAGTCCAGAACTGTGAGTGATCCAGCCGTTAGTGAATGTGAATCTACAAGCCACAGAGAGTGTCTCACTCCGAAAGTCGCGCTCAGTCCAGAAGTCCGAACTTAGTCCAAGGCCGTGAGTCAGGCGCGAGTAGATTCAAGAGAATTTTACTGTAATATGTCCCGGATGGGTGTGTGAGAGAGATGGAGGGTGGGTGGGTGTGTGTGAGATGGAGGATGCGTGTGTGGTGAAGGGCCGGTGTGTGTGTGTGCGTGTCAGATGGAGGGTGTGTGATGGAGTGTGTGTGTGAGCCCACCAGCCGTGAGTGAGTAAAGTGCCAGCCCACCAGCCATGAGTGAGTGAAGTGCCAGCTCACCATCCGTGACTGACTGAACGGCGAGTCCAAGAATACGTTCGGCCCACAATGTCCATACTAGCCCTCTGGAAACCAGTCTCTGGCTTACAACACGCATACTAGCACTCCAGAAAGTGCGTCCACACCCCCACTGGCCACCAATATTGGAATTGGTGGAGAGGTGGAATATTGCGTTGGGGGACCAGCCCTCCCGTGTGAACATGGGGCCCAACTGGTCCCACTTAGTCTAGTTACATTTATTGATCGCTGGTCAGGACATTGAGGTTGCATTTGGAGCATTGTGTTCAGTTTGGGCGACCCTGCTCTTATATTTGATTAGGGCACACATGTCATGTAAGTTCACAATAATTGGTAGGTTTTTGAAAAGGGTAGGGGAGTGATGGAATTTTGGCATGTATGTCCACAATTGTACGATAGTGATTCAAAAGATAATTTCCTTTCATATCTGAGGCATTGAAATAAATGCACATTGGTAATTCCAGAGTTCTATAAATCAGCATTTGACCTACAGCTAGAGTACTATGTATAATGTGGTCAACTCTGAATGCCTTGACTTGAATCAGCACCACCACCACCTGCAACTGGATCCTCAACTTCCTGACTCATAAATCACAGGTAGACAAAAGTGCTGGAGAAACTCAGCGGGTGAGGCAGCATCTATGGTGCGAAGGAAAACCTTTCGGGTAGAAACCATTCTTCAGAACGTTTACAGATGACACCACTGTAGTGGGCCAGATCTCAAACAATGACCAGACGAGAATACAGGAAGGAGATGGGCTGCTAAAGCTGGTTTTAAGATGACCGCCTCCTCTTTGATGTCAGCAAACTGAAGGGGCCTGTTGTTCAGTTAAAGAGCTGGCATGCAATCGTAATCAGCATCTTCCTCAGTCATGTAGGGCGCACGCAGCGTCTCGACGGCGTACGCCTTGCGCGATGATGTCAGGCCACCCCCTCCCCTAGCAACCGTGCGTTGCGGGAACAGACCCAAAGGGTCTGCACTTGGTCTAGTTAGTTATAAAGTTGAGCTTAGGCGCAGCAAATAAGGAACACACTTTTCCCTTGGTAGAGGTGTCAGTAATTATCTGGCAGAGTTGAGGTGCCTGGTAAACGGTTGAAGACGGTTGGAAATCTCTCTTCCCAAGAGAGATGATGGGAATCTGGAACACTGAGCTCAAAAGGCTGCTTGAATCAAAAAACCCTCACTACATTTATGAAGTAATTGGATAGTCGTGAGTTATTAAGCTGTAAAATTGGTATGTTGGCTAGTTGGAAAACATTGTTCAATATCAACGTTTGGGCTCATTTCATTGAAATCTCAATATTTGTTGCTAACTATAGAACCGCTTACCAGGGAAGAACAAAGTCATGAGAGATGATGCATGTACAATTGTAAACGCCAACAACACAATTCCAACATCCTGTGCCCTATTAGGAAGAGTTAATCAGTGGAAATTGAAATTGAAGTTAAGGGGGAGTGCATACTGTCGTTGTGTCCTTGGGCAAGACACTTCACCCACCTTTGCCTGTGTGTGTCCTTGGGCAAGACACTTCACCCACCTTTGCCTGTGTGTGGATGTAATTATGTGAAGCACTTTGGGGTCAATGCAAGTTGACTAAAAATGTGCTATATAAATAAAGAAATTTAATTTAATTTTTAATTTAATTTAAATTTAATTTAAAATAATCACATCTGCATTGTTATATTCTTTAGTACTTGGTGTCAATTGATCAGATCAAGGAAGGTAGACAAAAATGCTGGAGAAGCTCAGCAGGTGAGTCGGCATCTATGGAGCTAAGGAATAGGCGACGTTTCAGGTCGAGACCCTTCTTCAAACTGAAGGCTTCAGACTAACATTGTGTTTAGGTTATTTTAAAGAAAAAACAGGATTTTCATTGAGAATTTCATTTTTTTTAAATGGTGGGGGGGAGTGGGCTGGGGGGGGTGGGGAGTGGGGGATAGTGGGAGAGGATGGGGATAGAGGGAAATGAGTGGGGGAGCAGGGGGATAGAGGGAGAGGAGGGGGAGGGGAAAGTGGGAGAGGAGGGGGAGTGGGAGGAGGGCAGTGGGGGATAGAGGGAGAGGAGGCGGTAGGGAGGAGAGAGAGGTTATGGAGGGAGTGACTGAGAGGAGAGGGAGGGAGAGAGTAGGGGAGGAGGAGAGGGGAAAGAAGATGGAGGGTGAAGAGGAGGTGGATGGGAGTGCTGGGGAATGGAGGAAGATTGGGGTAGGCAGAGTGATGGCGAGGGGGAAGGGAGGGGGTGAGCGGATGAAGTAGAGGAGGGTTGATGGAGGGTGGGGAGAGGGAGGATAATGGGGGAGGGGAATGGAGGACTGAAGAGGGAGAATGAGGTGCTTTCACATTGATCTTATATTTTACAAGTTATTGCCATGTTAAACTTTAAAAACGTCGCAGTCGCACTCCCACTTGCCGGCCGTGCCTGTTCAGTTAGGTGAGGGTTGCGTGACTTGCGTCCCAACTGGGATCTCTGGCGTCACATCGGGAGAATGAAATCGGATGTGTCAGTATTACAGCTGAGCCAAGGGGAATACCTCAAGATGCACGAGGGAGGAGCTGGCAAAGATTGATTGGAAAGGGGTTTTAGTGGGAATTACGGTGGAGCAGGAATTTCTGCGGATAATTCGGAAGGCGCAGGATCATTTCATTGCAAAGAGGAAGAAAGATTCCGGGGGAGAATAAGACATCCATGGCTGACAAGGGAGGTCAAGGACAACATAAAAGCAAATGAGAAAGCATATAACCACCAGGGGCGCCGTACGATTGGCAGCCTCACCGACAGTCTCTGTTTTTTCGTCTTATATTGTTATTTTTAGTGTGTTTTGAAAGTTTGTTTTAATGGTCTCTGGTTTGTGTTATGTGGGGAGACGGCCAGGAGAAACTTTTTTCCAGTTTCTCTGGTCACTCTGCGGCCTACCATCGATGGAGCTGGAGGCCTCCTCAGACTGACCTTGGGCGCCACCGCGGGGCGTGGACTTACATCGGAGTCGATTCCTTGCCTGCGGTCTTTTACATCGGGAGCTCGCATTCTCGGGAGAGGCCGTGGATGTCAGGGGCTCCAACGTCGCGGAAGGTTCGACCAGCCCCGACGCGGGGTTCGATCGACCGACGCGGGGGAGCTGACATCCCCCCCCCCCCCCCTGATGCAGGAGCAGATCGCCTCGGCGCAGAGGTCCCGACTGCCGGTTACAGGAGTCAAGATCGTCCTGTCAACGGAGGGCTCGAGGCCCCCGACTGCGAGAGGATAAAGAAGGGAAGAGATTACACTTTTTTTCGCCTTCCATCACAGTGAGGATTGTGGAGGAGTCACTGTGGTGGATGTTTATGTTAAAATGTATTTTGTGTATTCTGTTGTTTTTTATTTGTATGACTGACTTGGCAAATGAAATTCCTTGTATGTTGCAAAACATGGTTGGCTAATAATGTACTATTGCATTGTATAACATTGCAAAGATTAGTGGGAAGCCAGAGGATTGAGATTTGTTTTAAAGAACAACAAAGGGTAACTAAAAGAACAATACGGCGAGAAAAGATGAAGTAGGAATGTAAACTAGCCAATAATGTAAAAGATGATAGTGAGAATTTCTACGGATATATAAAGAGTAAAAAAGAGGCAAGAGTGGATGTTGGGCCGCTGGAGAATGATGCAGGAGAAGTGATAACGGGAAATCTAGAAATGGAAGAGGAATTGAATAACTTTTTAGCATCAATCTTCACAATGGACGACACCAGCAACGTGTCTGTAATACATGCCAGAGAGTCAGTGGGTGGAAGTTAGTGGAGTGGCGATTACTAAGGCGAAGGTGCTTGGAAAACAGAAAGGTCTGCGGGTGGAAAAGTCACCTGGACCAGATGGACTGCACCCCAGGGTTCTGGCCTCAGAGATTGTGGAGGCATTAGTTGTGATATTTCAAGACTCACTAGAGTTAAGAGTGGTTCCTGAAGATTGGGAAAATTGCAAACTATAGGCCGGTTAGCCTGACTTCGATAGTAAGATTTTAGTCAATGATAAAGGATGAGTTATGCAGTACTTGGAAGTCCCCAGGGCTGGATGAGATTTATCCCAGGCTGCTGTGGGAAGCAGAAGAAAAGATAACTGGCACTCTGAAATTTTTACGCCTTCATTGGCTACATGTGAGGTACCAGGTGACTGTTTATTTTAGAGATACAGCATGGAAACGAGCCCCTTCGGCACACGGTGTCCGCACTGACTATTGATATCTCACTTTCTCTCGCTCAGGTTTCTCATTGGAGATATCCTCATTCTTCAGGGAACGGGGGTTCCCCTCTTCTACTATAGATGAGGCTCTCACCAGGGTCTCTTCTATACCCCGTAACTCTGCTCTCACACCTCATCCCCCCCCCCACTCGTACAACAAATAATCTTCTGACATTTTCGCCACCTCCAACGGGATCCCACCACTGGCCACATCTTCCCATCTCCTCCCCAGTCTGCTTTCCGCAGAGACCGCTCCCTCCGTAACTCCCTGGTCAATTCGTCCCTTCCCACCCAATCCACTCCTTCTCCTGGCACTTTCCCTTGCAACCGCAGGAAATCCTACACTTGTCGCTTTACCTCCCCCCTTGACTCCATTCAAGGACCCAAGCAGTCTTTTCAGGTGCGGCAGAGGTTCACCAGCACTTCAACTCCCCCTCCCATTCCGAATCCGACCTTTCTGTCCTGGGCCTCCATAGCCAGAGTGAGTACCACTGTAAATTGGAGGAGCAGCACCTCATATTGTGCGGTATGAACGTTGATCTCTAATTTCAGGTAGTCCCTGCTTTCTCCTCCCCTTCTCAGCTCTCCCTCAGCCCACTGTCTCCGCCTCTTCCTTTCTTCTTCCCACCACCCCCACATCAGTCTGAAGTAGGGTCTCGACCCGAAACGTCGCCTATTCCTTCGCTCCATAGATGCTGCCTCACCCGCTGAGTTTCTCCAGCATTTTTGTCCACCACTTTCTCTTCTGCTCCCTACATGCTCTGGGCACTATTATAGAGGCTAACTAACCACACACATCCACACACCTTTGGGATGTGAGAGGAAACTGGAATACCCTGAGGAAACTCGCTTGTTGGCAGGGGAGCATGCTGACCGGTTGAATCGTGGCTTGGTTCGGCAATTTGAGCGCCCTGGAGAGGAAAAGACTACAAAAAGTAGTAAACACTGCCCAGTCCATCATCGGCTCTGACCTCCCTTCCATCGAGGGGATCTATCGCAGTCGCTGCCTCAAAAAGGCTGGCAGCATCATCAAGGACCAACATCATCCTGGCCACACACTCATCTCTCCGCTACCTTCAGGTAGAAGGTACAGGAGCCTGAAGACTGCAACGACCAGGTTCAGGAATAACTACTTCCCCACAGCCATCAGGTTACTAAACTAGGCTCGGACAAAACTCTGAACCTTAATAGCCCATTATCTGTTTATTTGCACTTTATCAGTTTATTTATTCATGTGTGTATATATTTATACAATAATATATGGACACACTGATCTGTTCTGTAGTCATGCCTACTATGTTCTGTTGTGCTGAAGCAAAGCAAGAATTTCATTGTCTTATCAGGGACACATGACAAACTCTCTTGAATCGTGAATCTTAAGAACGTGTAAATCCCACACAGACAGCACCCAAAGTCAGGATTGAATCTGGGTCTCTGGCGCTGTGAGACAGCAGCACTACCAGCTGGTAAATGTGGTCCTCTTTTCCTGGAATGCTCTGCCTGAAAGAGTGGTGAAAGCAGAGTCACTAACACCATGTACGAGGTCAAGTGTTGGTAGGTGACAATAGGTGCAGGACAGGCACGTGCCGTGAGTAATTAGCCAGGGTAGGCTGTGATTTTTTTAAAATCTTGAAAACCGCGTATGCGCAGATTATTTTCTCCCCGGTGACCTGTCAGACGTCTTTTTTTTTAAATCGTGGAAACCGCGCATGCGCAGATTGTTCTCTCCCCGGTGAGCTGTCAGTCGACTTTATTAAAAAAATCATGAAACTTGCGCATGTGCAGTAGGCTGGTGCACATGCACGCAGTCCACAGTGTAAAGGCAGAATTTCAGCTGCCTTTACGGACCGTTCCCACTGATGGCTTGAAGCAGCGTCGACGGCACATGAGTAGCACATACTTCAGCGTTTAAAACGTACTGCTGATGAAAGGCACGGGAGAATTATGCCTCACTAAGAGATCGATCTCTTAGAGAGGCATAATTCTCCCGTGCCTTTACTATTTATGACCATTTTATATATGTTTTATATATATATTATAATTTTAGTCAGGGTAGGCACTGCCTACCTTGCCCACCCTGACGGCACGTGCCTGATGCAGGAGTAGGCCATTCGGCCCTTCGAGCCACACCGCCATTCAATGTGCTGGATTATGACGGATGGGTTTGCACTTGTTGCTGGGGATGGAGTGACCCAAATGGCCTGTTTCCTTGCTCAAGGGCACAATTGGCAGCCCCGCCAACAGTCTTTTTTTTGTCTTTTTTATTTCTAGTGTGTGTTAAAAGTTTGTGTAAATGTTCTCCGGTTTGTTTTATGTGGGGAGAGGGGTCGGGGGAAACTTTTTTTTCCAATTTCTTACATTGCCGGAGATGCGATTAATTTTCAGATCTCATTTTCCGGTTGCTCTGCGGCCTACCATCCATGGAGCTGGAGGCCTCTTCGGACTGACCTTGGGCCCCACAGCGGGGCGTAGACTTACATCGGAGTCGATCCCTTGCCTGTAGTCGCTCCAACCGCGGCCTGCGGACTTTACATCCGGAGCTCGCCGTCTCGGGAGAGGCCGTGGATGTCGGGAGCTCCAATGTCGCGGAAGGTTCGACCAGCCCCGACGCAGGGTTCGATCAACCGGCGCGGGGGAGCTGACACCCCCCCCCCCGATTCAGGAGCTGATCGCCTCGACGCGGAGGGCCCGACCGCCGGCTACGGAGGTCAAGATCATCCCGTCAAGGGAGGGCTCGAGGACCCCGACCGCGGGAGAGCAAAGGGAAGAGATTGAACTTTTTTTTTCGCCTTCCATCACAGTGAGGAATGTGGAGGAGTCACTGTGGTGGATGTTTATGTTAAAATGTGTTTTGTGTGCTCCGTTGCTTTTTATTTGTATGACTGACTTGGCAAATAAAATTCCTCGTATGTTGCAAAACATACTTGGCTAATAAAGCATTATTGTCATTGTGTTGTCTTGTCTGTCTCCGCCACCCTTTTATTGTGGTGAACAAGTTCAGGTTGGTTGACCTGCTCATGTTTATGTTCTGGGATTCAGAACAATGTTTGGCGTGTTATCGAGTCATACAGTGTGGAAATCGGACCTTCGGCCCAACTTGTCCACAACGACGAACATGTCCCATCTACACTTGTCCCACCTGCCTGATTTTTGCCCATGTTCCTCTAAACCTGTCCTATCCACGTACCTGTCTAAATCTTCCTTAAAACATTGTGATAGTACCTGCCCCAACTACCACCTCCGGCACATCGTTCCATACACCCTTTGTGTGAAAAAGTTACTGCTCAGATTCCTATAAAATCTGTTGAACTGCTATTTAGAAATGTCTAGGAACTCAGATTATCAGTGTAGACCAGGGGTCGGCAACCTACGGCCCCCGGGCCGAATGTGGCCCTTAGCCCGAAATCATCCGGCCTGCAGGCGGATATTTACCCCCGTTATCATCCGGTTGCCCTGAGCAGCGGCCTCGAGCGGCGAGCTCTGGCTGTACCGCATGTTGCGCAAAGCCACCGGCACGGCACGGCCCGGCGCCTTCTGTGAACACGTTTAAGAAAGAACTGCAGATGCTGGAAAAATCGAAGGTAGACAAAAATGCTGGAGAAACTCAGCGGGTGAGACATGCAAGGATTGCATGAGGCAGCCTCACCCGCTGAGTTTCTCCAGCATTTTTGTCTGCCTTCTGTGAACACGTGATTTGATGCCTGCCATCCGGGGCGGGATCAATGTGTACACGTGATGGGTGTGGCCCGCCATCCGCTCACAGACATGCGTCCCGGCCCCTATGCAGAACAAGGTTGCCCACCCCTGGTGTAGACTAAGCCTTAGAAAGACATTGAAATGTAAACTGTAAATAATGCCATATGAATTCTGTAATTCCGTTTGCCCTATTTGTAACAGCTATGCATAGAACAGTAGAGGACAGGAACAGGTCCTTCTGCCCACAATTTCTTTGCCGAACATGATGTCAAATAACCTCTTCTGTCTGCATGTGATCCGAGCCCCTCCGTTGCCTGCATAACCATGTGCCTATCTAAAAGTCTCCTAAATGCCACTATCATATTTGCTCAACCACCAGGCACCCACCACCCTCCGTAAGAAAAGAAAAAAAATATTGCTGCGTTCATCTTTAGACTTTGCCCCTCTTACCTTAAGCTATAACCTCTCCCGGTGGCTCAGCACTTCAACTCCCCCTCCCATACTGAAATCCGACCTTTCTGTCCTGGGCCTCCTTCATGGCCAGAGTGAGGCCCACCGTAAATTGAAGGAGCAGCACCTCGTATTTCGGTTGAGTAGTTTACACCCCAGGGGTATGAACCTTGACTTCTCCAATTTCAGGTAGTCCCTAGTTTCTCCTCTTCCTTTCACCTTCTTTCCCCCTCCCCTTCCCAGCTCTCCCTCAGTCCACTGTCTCCACCTCTTCCTTTCTTCTTCCTGCCCCCCCACCACACCCTCGCATCAGTCTGAAGAAGGGTCTCGACCCAAAACGTCGACTATTTCCTTCGCTCCATTGATGCTGCCTCACCCGCTGAGTTTCTCCAGCATTTTTGTCTACCCTCTAGTACGTCATCTCCACTGTGGGGGGGAAAAGGGTTCTGTCAACCATTGGATTGCAATTCTTGATAACTTGAATACTACAACTAGGAGATGTAGTCTAAAACTAAAAACATGGTGAAATCTAAAAATAAGAGGAGAATCTGACATGCTCGGAATTTAGTGTTACCGTTAAATGGTATTTAGTATTTCCAAAAATGACGGGGGGTTTTTAAAAACATGTTTAGACTTGTTTTAATGTTGGTTGCCATTTGTATTTCTTGTATCTATCACAATAGGTATTGTGGCATGTGACTGAACGGTCATTTAAAAGAACGTTTTTAGACATGCAACAATGCATGGGGCCGTGATGTTGACGCAATCTCCCCTGCTTTCACGCATTTAAATCTTTTGATTTACGAGCTTAATTATGTTCCCTGTGGAATTCAACGCATTTAGTATTTTTCACAATGTTTTCGGCAAGAAGGTCATTCAGTTTGATCAATCACTTGCTCACGAGTGATTTTCCAGCTAGCTCCATTCCCCACCAGCCTCCTGAATGGCCCGTACAGATACGTTTCCTTCAGCTACTTATCCAAATCCCCTTTGAATGTTATAAAATTACCTTCACTACTATCCTTGGTTTTGATCTCCAGCCTCTAACCATTTGCTATGTTTAAATATATACTATACCCGTTGGGTCCCAGTCACACGGGAGCCCTGGTCCCCCGACGCAATATTCCACCACTCACCCATAGTCCCCACGGGATGCCTGGACCCACAACACAACCCGTTCCCCAAGGCAATATTCCACACCACTGACCCGTTTACCCAACGCACCAGTTGGCCTTATTAAAAATTGAGTGTACTGTGACTTTAAAATATTTTTTTAAATGAACCTTCCCTCCATGCTGCCAGGAATTTAAAAAAAGGAATAGCAACAGCACTTTCTAGTGCTGGCATCCATACTGCCGGGGCGGGGGTCAAGAGCCAAGAGTGTTTTATTGTCATATGTCCCAGATAGGACAATGAAATTCTTGCTTGCTTGGCTGTAGGGAAGAAGCTGTTCCTGAACCTGGACATTACAGTTTTCAGGCTCCTGTACCTTCTCCCCGATGGCAATGGTGAAATGAGTATGTGGCCAGGATGGTGTGGGTCTTTGATTGTTAAACTGAGTTCTTTTGCCAGTCTAATTCAAGAAAACTTGATTCAAACCATTGCTGCTGTTGAAATCGATTCTTTATTCTGACAGCGCTGGATAATTCTTTAAACCTTCCAACACAGAGCTGGAAGCTCCAGGTCAGGTCCAAAGAGCTAGTAACTTTGGTACAAACTTAACGCATTATACAGGTATTAAACAATTATGGTACAGAAGGTGTGGCAAACTATTAACCAATCATTATGGTTTACCATACATTAGCTTATTTGCATTAACCAATCAACTAAATCCTTTCCAGTGATTTGACAACACGTGTAATCACATGATTTTCCCTTTTCTGGCCTCTTTACAACCCTTGCTTCCTCTGTGGTTCTCTTTACTATCTTTGTCCAAAATCATTTTATTTCAATGAAGTAAAACCACAGAAATATAAAATCAATTCTCAGAGACCACCTCTCAGAATATAAAATACACATCATACAGCAATTACACACTACATACACACAAACATATATTTTCACTTTTGGAAATAAAGTTATTTCTAAAACTTCAGATTTAAACAAAGTCTAATACTTACAATCCTAATTAAAACACAATATACTTCACAAATAATTTCCCATACAACTACATAGCTTAAAATACAGTTACAAAGATTAAATATGAGTTTTGCCCCATTCTTACAAAGTGGTAAAGACTTAAGTTATTTCTAATCACACAATTCCCAACGCCAAGCACACAAAGGCCATATACTTGTCGCACTTGATAAATTATAATTGCTTCTTGCCAAGCTCGGGTCTAGTTTCATTCTGAATTACCTCCCCCTACTATCTCTGGAGAAAGGGAATGTAAGGCCTCTTTATGACCCTCACTAATAGCATTCCACACAGCAAATGGAAGATTACTATATGCAGACCCCAATCGTTTGACTTAGATCAAAACAGAGTTACTTTCTCAGTTTTCTATAAACATAAGAAATCGCCCTTATACAAAGGTCACACAACCATCACCTATGCCTTATCTCTTATCTCAACATAAATACATTTAAACAGCACAAACCAAATCACAGACTATTATCTAGCCTTGCGGTCTAAGACCCAACACAAACAACTATAAACTCTCTGCGACACACCAGAGCTCAAATATGTGTCACAAAGAAAGAACAACTTGTGCCTATGTCCTGGGAAGAGACCGCTTTAACAACCTACACTCTAAACACCAAACTAAACCAAATACAACTTCTGACAGCGTTATAGCTGCTTCAAAGCAAACAAAGCTATGCCTATTCAGATCAACATTTCCATGTTATGATAAGCCATCTGTTCTATGTGTTCTTTGTACTTTATTTCTTTGTGGGGACATGTATTTCTGAAAACCCCAACTCCAAGCCCTTCTCTTGCAACTTAACATAAGTTCCTCACACGAAAGTTATCTGAGCAATTCTATTATATAATATTTCCTCATGATGATGGTGGCTGCCTTTTTGAGGCTTCAGGTGAGAAGAGGGGGCGGGGGATGTGAATAACCCCTGGGGGAGGGGGCGGGGGAGGTGTTGGCTGTCTTTTTGAGGCGACACGGATGGTGAATAACCCGGAGGGGGCGGGGGTGTGGCACTCGGCAACTTGAGAGCCCATTGTGATTGGTGCACTGAGAGTGGCATTGTGACATCATCATTGGAAGCGCCTGGAAAAAGGCTGTGTGTGAGAAGCGGTATTTGGCTTTATTTTTTAAACTTTAATCGTGAATAACTTGTGAAATATAGGATAAAATCTTAAGTGAACCTGATTAAGACGTGGAGGGGGAAAATGTGAGTCAGAATATGTACAAACATACGTAGCGGATAACGTTTTGAGGAAGATACAAAAAAAACATACAACACACAAGATGAGACTTTTATAGGTATAGAGATATAGATAGAAAGATATTTTCACTTGTTTTTTTAGCCCATGTTCAATCTATGTCCTCTGGTTCTTGATCCCTTACATGGAAATATATTCTGTCTATACTCTTCATGATTTTAAACACCCATTGGGTCAGGCAGCATCTGTGGAGGCCAAGGGTAGTCAACATTTTGCATCAGAACCAATGAAGCCTCAAGCCACAATGTCAACTATTCCTTTGCCTCCACAAATGCTGCTTGACTCACTGAGTTCTTCCAACACTTATTCATGTTTAGGTTTATTATTATTGTCACAAGGTACAGTGAAAAACTCTGTTGCCTGCTATTCAACCAGATCAGATATTCCATATATAGACACATTAGTATAATAATTAGGTAGAACAAAGGGGAAAATACAGAATGCATTCCACGCACCTGTCTATATCTCAAACCTATAAACTCACAATTCACTCACCAAATTTTGAGTTACCTGCCAATTTGGAAATTGTGTCCAGTGCACCCAGATCAGAGATATTAATTTATAGTTTAAAATATAAATCACTAGTCCTTGTACCAAGGGAAACTTCACTGTACAGTTCTCCCTTGTCCAAAACACATCATTTGACTGCTATTTACCCTTGCCATTTTTCTATCTATGCTGTCACACTAGATAACCATTATTTTGTAGCATTTTACCAAATGCCTTTTGGAGCTTCAGTATTCACCATACTGAATTTCTCTAAGTGAATCATTGTTCAAGTAAGTGCAATGCTGTCCCTGCCTATTGCCCCACACCTTGGTTAAACTACCTGGTGTGTAATTACTGGGTTTGTTCATAGTCATACACCATAGACACGGGCCCTTCGGCCCTACCCGTTCATGCTGATCAAAGTACCCCATCTGAGCTAGTGCCCCATTTGGCCCATATCCCTCTTCTATCCATATACTTGTCCATGTGTCTTTTAAATGCTGTTGTGGTACTTGCCTCAACTATCTCCTATGGCAGCTCGTTCCATACAACCACCATCATCTGTGTAAAAAAAAAAAAACTTGCCCCTTGGGTTCCTATTAATTCTCCATCTTAAATTCTCTCACTTCACCCCCTCCCACCTACAACCTCCGGTTCTTGATTCCCGTATGCTGGGTAAAAGACTGTGCATTCACCTTTTTTGAACAAGGGGGTAACATTTTTTGGTTCCCCGTTGTTAGATCCCACACCTGAATCGACACAACCCTTTTCCTGTTCTTAAGCCCATTGAGCACTTTTCCACTTTTCCAGTTGAGCCAACCTTCCCTCTTGCTCTTTCATTGCCTGTCCTATTTCCTTCTTTACTTACCCCCCTGGACATCTTGTAACCAGCCTGGTTCTCGCTTGCGTTGACTAGATTATAATTAACTCATGTTTTATTGTCAAGTGACAGGTCATGGTTACTGATTGTATCTATGTACGGTTGATCTACTTGGATAGCGTGCCACACTGAGCTTTTCACTGTACCTTGGTGCAAGTATGCAAAACAAGTCGACACATAAAGGGCACCTGCAAAGAATGCCAAGGCACGTCGTCCCCCATTGTTCTTTTCCCCCCATCCCCGTTCCTCCCCTCCCCTCATGGCAGTCCCCCACGCCGGGTCCTCCTTTGTTCGTCCCCTCCCCCCATTAGTATCGGTAGCTGAGCCTCTGCCATGTGGTTTGCTTTTTTGAATTGGTGTTTAGTTTAAGAGATACAGCACGGAAACCGGCTCTTCAACCTTGGACTTGGACACGCTAGAGGCAGGAAACATGTTCCCGATGTTGGGGGAGTCCAGAACCAGGGGCCACACAGTTTAAGAATAAGGAGTAAGCCATTTAGAACGGAGTCGAGGAAACACTTTTTCAGTTGTGAGTCTGTGGAATTCTCTGCCTCCTCGGAGGGCGGTGGAGGCTGGTTCCCTGGATGCTTTCAAGAGAGAGCTAGATAGGGCTCTTAAAAATAGCGGAGTCAGGGGATATGGGGAGAAGGCAGGAACGGGTTACTGATTGGGGGTGATCAGCCATGATCACGTTGAATGGCGGTGCTGGCTCGAAGGGCCGAATGGTCTACTCCTGCACCTATTGTCTATTGACCTGCTGAGTCTACGCCAAACATCAAACACCTGTTCACACTAGTTCTATGTTGTCCCACTCACCACATACTAAGGCCTATTTACAGAGGCCAATTATCCCCCATGTTTTCGGGATGTGGGAGGAAATCAGAGCTCCCGGTGTCAAATCCACACAAACTGCACCCGGGCCTGGCGCTGTGAGGCAGCAAATCTACTAACTCCGCCACCTTGCCGCCCTTACTTCACAAACTTTTTGGTCATCCAGGGAATATTCTCTGACTGTCTCGTTGAGGGCAGTATTACTAGCTGGTAGTTCCATGTTAAAGGCCTTCAGTTATTCACCCAAGCCAGAGTTGTTCTCATCCCTTGGAAGTTAACACATCCAACTAATTATTTTTCTCATTTTTACACTCAAAAATAGATGCTCAGACCTTGAATTCAAATGCGCAATTAACTGTGCAGTCAAGACCAATTAAAATAAGTTACTGCCGTGCCAGTTGAGTAGAACTTGGTTTGACAGGTTTGTTTACTGGTGGGGCAGCTGGCTTAGACATTGTGCTTCAGGGCAAGGTTGCTTCTTCATGCTGAACATTTCCATAATCTATCATTACCTGCTCATGAATTGTTTTATGTTATCCAGTAATGCCGAGTAATTTGTAGGAGAGAACTGCAGATGCTTGTTTACACCGAAGATAGACACAAAATGCTGGTGTAACTCAGCGGGACAGGCTGAGAGAAGGAATGGGGGAGGTTTTCGGGTCGAGACCCTTCTTCAGGCTGAGAGTCAGGGGAGAGGAGGACACGGGTATGGACGGACGGGTGAGATGGGAAAACGAGAACAACGGGAATGCAGATCAGGGGAAAAAGTAGACTAGATCATTGTTAGCCTGGGGCCATACAAAGACAAAATGTAATCATGATGACAGTCAGACTGGTCAGAGAACGGCGGGGGGTGGATAGAGAGGAAAAGCCAGGGTTACTTGAAGTTGGAGAAGTCAATATTCAGAGTAATTTGTTTGAACCATACCTTTCCAGCATCGGTTTTGTTGGAGGCTTCCAGTTGCTTGTTATCAGAGGCAGGGAGTCTGCTGTTGGTCAGGACAGTGTTGCAGTGCCCTAATGGTTGTTAAATAGTTTATCCGTTCTCTAGAGTTTATCATGGGTTTATATATTCGATGTATTGACTCAGGAGGGCGCCATTTAGTCTTGGCCGGTTGTGTGCCTTTCCTTTATGTAATATGTAATATCAGTACCGAAACCGAGCGGCACAGTGCCTCTGCTGGTGGAGCTGCCTCACAGCACCAAAGACCCCGCTTCCATCCTGCTCTCTGTGTGGAGTTTGCACGTTTCCCCCTGTGACCACACAACCATGAGGCTTCCTCCCACATCCCACAGACGTGCAAGCTTGTAGATTAATTGGCTTGTGTAAATTGTTCCCAGCGTGTAGGGTAGAACTAGTTTACAGGTGATTGCGGTTGGCATGTTTTTGGCAGTTTGGAAGTGCCTGTTTCCACGCTGTATCTCGAAACAAAAACTGTGTGGGTTTGTAAGTTAATTGGGCTCTAAACATCTACAGTGTGTAGGGAGTGCATGCAAAAGTGGGATAACAAAGAACTAGTGTCAACAGGCGTTGATCGACAGGTTGGTAGACGAAAATGCTAGAGAAACTCAGCAGGTGAGGCAGCATCTATGGAGCGAAGGAAATGCGCGACGTTTCGGGTCGAGACTGATGGGTCCACAGGATGGTCGCCATGGAGTTGGTGGGCTGAATGGCCTGTTTCCATGCTGTATCTTGTAATCAATTAAAACTGTATATATATATATATATCGCAAACTCTGGATTGTGGATCAGTCTTAAGCAGCACTTAAAAAAAAACTGTGATGGGAGTTCTGAAATTGACGTAAACACACCTTGTTTTTCAGTGAGAGTAGCATGTTTGTCTCCAAGAGACGTTTCATTTTGAAGACATGTGGTACCACCCTCTTACTGCAAGCACTGGAGCCGCTGTTGGACCTTGCTCGTGAGTACTGCGGCTTTGATTCCATTCAGGTAACTTTTAACTTTGTTTGCAGGCTTTGTATCCATGCTCGCTTTAACAATAGATTTTAATTAGCAGATGAATCGTGCTACTGCGGTAACGTTTACAGGTAACTAGGGAAGGGGGTTGATCTGAATGTGCAGAAGACAACAACGAACAGTTTGTTTTTTATTTTGTTTTTAAATTAGTCTATACGAAATATTACTGATGTTTCAGCAAAGAGGTCCTTCTGCAGTTGTACAGAGCCCTAATGAGACCGCACCTGGAGTATTGTGTGCAGTTTTGGTCCCCTAATTTGAGGAAGGGCATTCTTGCTATTGAGGGAGTGCAGCGTAGGTTTACAAGGTTAATTCCCGGGATGGCGGGACTGTCATATGCTGAGAGAATGGAGCGGCTGGGCTTGTATACTCTGGAGTTTAGAAGGATGAGTGGGTATCTCATTGAAACGTATAAGATTGTTAAGGGCTTGGACACACTAGAGGCAGGAAACATGTCCCTGATGTTGGGGGAATCCAGAACCAGGGGCCACAGTTTAAGAATAAGGAGTAAGCCATTTAGAACAGAGACAAGGAAACACTTTTTCTCACAGAGAGTGGTGAGTCTGTGGAATTCTCTGCCTCAGAGGGTGGTGGAGGCAGGCTTCTCTGGATACTTTCAAGAGAGAGCTAGATAGGGCTCTTAAATAAAATAGCGGGATCATGGCTGATCATCCCCTATCAATAACCCGTACCCGCCTTCTCCCCATATCCCTTGACTCCACTAGCCCCTAGACCTCTATCTAACTCTTAAATCCATCCAGTGATTTGGCCTCCACTGCCCTCTGTGACAGGGAATTTCATAAATTCACAATTCTCTGGGTGAAAAAGTTTTTTCTCACCTCAGTCTTAAATGCCCTCCCCTTTATTCTAAGGCTGTGGCCCCTGGTTCTGGACTCGCCCAACATTGGGAACATTTTTCCTGCATTTAGCCTGTTCCAGTCATTTTATAGTTTTGTATGCTTCTATAAGATTTACCCCTCATCCTTCTAAACTCCAGTGAATAGAAGCCTAGTCTTTTCAATCTTTCCTCATATGACAGTCCCGCCATCCCATTGTACCAGCAGCTCTAGCATCGGCCATAATGAAGAGCTGTGAAAGGTTAGTAATGGCCCATATTTGCGCCAGCCTTCCACACTAACTAGCCCCACTGCACTGAAAAATAGATCTATGGAGGGCATGCTTCTCTTGCAGTACAGTCAGGCCTGGATCACCTTGTAAATAAAAATATCTCTATCAGAATGCAATTCGAGCTATAATAACAAATAAGCCCATCCCTAAGCGTCTGGGCCATGACCTGGGCCCGAAACGTCACCTATTCCTTCACTCCACAGATGCTGCCTCACCCGCTGAATTTCTCCGGCATTTTTGTCTACTTTCGATTTTTCCAGCATCTGCAATTCTTTCTTAAACACCAAGAAGAAGGAGTAGTTGGTTGTTGACCAAAGGAGGCAAGGGGGTTAAACACACCCCTGACCTCGTCAGTGGAGCTTCGCTAGAGATGATTGACAACTTCAAGTTCCTCGTCATCCATATCATCAGCAACCTAGCCTGATCTCTTTACATTGATGCCCTGATCATGAAAACACCAATGTTTTGAGACGATTCAGAATGTTCACAGGGTCACCTTGACCTTGTACAGATGTGCTCTAGAAGTGTGATGATGTGATGCATGGTATGGGTACCGACTCATGGCTACTCTTGACTGCCTGAACCTGCAGAGATTGGTGGACACAGCCCAGTCCATCACTGGCTCCTTACGTCCTTCCATCCAGTCCATCTTCACAGTTTGTTGCATCAGGGAGGCTGGAGGTATCGTCAAGGATACCTGCCCCCCCCCCCCCGGCCATTCCCTTCTTCATTCTTCCACCTTCTGGGAGAAGACACACAAGCTTCAAAGCTCAAACGACCAGAACTTAAGAACGTCTGAAGTCCCCACTGCTGTCCAATTCCTGAATAAATCTTGTCTTTCAAATCCACTTCCTCGGTGCTGCCATGTACTCTTACACTTAACTCCACCTCATTCGGTTATGAACTAATTGACACTAGATCTGTTTCTAGTTTGCGCACTCCAAACTCCTCCCACCCTTGCTCCAGGGATGGTGAACGGTGTACATTTGCCAAAACAAATTGTTTGTATTCCGTGTGAAGGATGGGAGAGAAAGGAAAGCAGGTCTGTGGTAGGGTGTAACAAACAGGCTGGAATCTACTCTGAGCACTCCCAACATTAAATAAGGTTTCTGTTTGAATTTGGCTGACAGACACATTCTCAAAAGATTCTCCACTTTCCTTTATGGTGGGTATAGATTGATCTCCCTTCTTGAGATACTACTTCAATTATAAACAAATTTGAGGGTTATTTATTCTGCATTAAATTTAGCAACGATACTGTTTGTAGGAGGATCTGACCTGATGTGTTTGTTTGCCTGCAATGCTTGATTAGCTGACATGAACAAGTTTAATCCTTAGCTGGTTTTGCTGTCTAGGTAAAAATAGTTTTGAGCTTGAGAGGATTAGGAGATATAGATCGGGTAGACGCACAGAGTCTCTCGCCCAGATTAGGGGAATCAAGAACCAGACAGGAATTTAGTTGAGAGATACAGCGCGGAAACAGGCCCTTTGACCCACCGGGTCCGCGCCGACCAGCGATCCCCACCCATTAACACTATCCTACACCCACGAGGGACAATTTTTAGATTTACCAAGCCATTTAACCTACCAACCGATACGTCTTTGGAGTGTGGGAGGAAACCGAAGATCCCGGAGAAACCCAACGCAGGTCACGGGGAGAATGCACAAACTCTGTGCAGACAGAGTCGGGATCGAACCTGGATCTCCGGCGCTGGATTCGCTGTAAGGCAGCAACTCTATCGCTGTGCCACCGTGACCACCCAATCTATGGGGTACATTTTTCACGCAAAAGGTGGTGGGTGTATAGAACAAGCTGTCAAAGGAGGTAGTTGAGGCAGGGTCTATTGCAACGCTTAAGAAACATTTAGACAGGTACATGGATAGGAAAGATTTGGAGGGATATGGGTCAAACGCAGGCAGGAGGGACTAATGTACATGGGACATGTTGGTCAGTGTAGGCAAGTTGGGCCGAAGGCTTTTTGACTCTGAGCTTATATTTTAAAAAGAGAGACTTAAATGTGATTTGTTTTTTGATGAGGCCATTTCTGTCGAACACATACACTGTTATTACCATCCCTGGCTACCTGTAGCTTGATTCCTTTGGTGGGTTAGTCTGGAAGCAGTTAAAGCAACACCTTTGTATCACAGATAGCCGGATGCAAAGGTCGACAGAGTTCCTTTGTCCAGAAAACTCTTGAACCAATGCGTTTTTTAGAATGATCTAATGGCTATTCTCATCTGCATTATTTTTATTTTCCCAGATTTTTCAAAATGTATCTATTGTAATCTTGACCAACGTACTGGCAGTTAAATGATCAAAATGTTATGATTAGGGTCATTTTTGGAATAGATAGTAAATAGGTGGTAAAATGTGCTGTTCATAAAAAAATCTGGGGTTTAATTGTGACTAAAGTTAATGGAGCTGTTTTAATCTCTTCAATATTAAAACAAGCTGGTGGTATGCTAGAAATGAGTAAATTTTAATGCACTATATTGTTTTCCATTTAATGACAAGTTCTGTGTATATGTTTCAAACACAGGATTTTTTCTATTCCCGTAAAAACTTTGTGAAGCCAGCACATCAGGAATACCCACATAGGAACTTTCAGGAGGAGGTGGAATTTCTGGATCTGGTTTTTCCAAGTAAGTTTAGATCAGTACAAATTGCATCAAGTTTTACAATTTCAGTCTAATTATGGCTCTTGGTAAAATGTGTAGGAAGGAACTGCAGACGCTGGTTTAAACTGAAAACGGACACAAAAAGCTGGAGTAACTCAGCGGGTCAAACTGCATCTCCAGAGAGAAGGAATAGGTGACGTTTGGGGTTGAGGCCATTCTTCAGACTGAGAGTCCGTGGAATGACTTTCCCCTGGTTTTTCTCCTGACTCTCAGTCTGAAGAAGGGTCTCAACCCAAAACGCCACCTATTCCTCTTCTCCAGAAATGCTGTCTGGCCCGCTGAGTTACTCCAGCTTTTTGTGTCTATTTATGGCTCTTGGTAATATATATATATGTAGAACATGGAAACATACAGTGTCTGTGCCGAAAACAATGCCAGGTTAAACTGATCTCATCTGCCTGCATACGATCCATATCCCTCCACTCCCTGCATATACATGTGTCTATCTAAAAGCCACTTAAATGTCACCATAGTGTCTGCCTCCACCACTACCCCTTGCAGCATATTCCAAGCACCCGCCATTCTGTAAAAAAAACTTGCCCCGCACACCTCCACTATCTGCCCCCCATTATCCATTATCTCCACTATCTGCCCCCCTCATGGTTTTATATACTTCTATCGGGCTTCCCCTCAGCCTCCAGCATTCCAGAGAAAACGATCCAATCTCGCATGGATTCATAGAATGATACAGTGTGGAAGCAGGCCCTTCGGCCCAACTTGCCCACGCCGCCAATATGTTCCAGCTACACTAGTCCCACCTGCCTGCATTTGTTCTATATCCCTCCAAACCTGTCCTATCCATGTACCCGTCTCACTGTTTCTTAAATGTTGGGATAGTCCCAGCCTCAACTACCTCCAGCAGCTCGTTCCATACACCCACCAGCCTTTGTGTGAAAATAAGTAGCCCTCAGATTCCTATTAAATCTTTTTCCTTTCACCATGAAACTATGTCCTCTGGGCCTCGATTCCCCTACTCTGGGCAAGAGATTTTGTGCATTTACCCGATCTATTCCTATCATAATTTTATACCCCTCAATAAGATCACTCCTCATCCTCCTGCTCTCCAAGGAATAGAGACCCAGCCTACTCAACCTCTCCCAAAACCTCAGACCCTCTAGTCCTGGCAATATCCTCATAAATCTTCCCTGAACCCTTTCAAGCTTGACAATATCTTTCCTATAACATGGTGCCCAGAACTGAACACAATATTCTAAATGCAGTCTCACCAGCGTCTTATACAACTGCAACATGACCTCCCAACTTCTATACTCAATACTCTGACTGATGAAGGCCAATGTGCCAAAAGCCTTTTTGACCACCTTATTTACCTGCGACTCGACCTTCAAGGAACCATGCACCTGCACTCCTAGATCCCTCTGCTCTACAACACTACCCAGAGGCCTACCATTTACACGATGCCCTTGTTCGACATCCCAAAATGCAACACCTCACACTTCTCTGTATTAAATTCCATCTACCATTCCTCCGCCCACCTGGCCAATCGATCAAGATCCTGCTGCAATCGTTCACAACCATCTTCACTATCTGCAAAACCACTACCTTATGTATCATCAGCAAACTTGCTGATCTTGCCCTGTATGTTCTCATCCAAATCATTGATGTAGATAACAAACAGTAACGGGCCCAGCACCGAACCCTGAGGCACACCACTAGTCACAGGCCTCCAGTCCGAGAAGCAACCTTCCACCATCACCCTCTGCTTCCTTCCATGAAGCCAATTTTCTATCCATTCAGCTATCTCGCCTTTGATCCCATGCAATCTAACCTTCCAGAGCAGCCTACCATGCGGAACCTTGTCGAATGCCTTACTGGAGTCCATATTACAACATCTACAGCTCTGCCCTCATCGACCTTTTTGGTCGTCTTCAAAAAACTCTAAATCAGATTTGTGAGATAGGGCCTCCCAAGCACAAAACCATGCTGACTGTCCCTAATCAGCCTTTGCCCATCCAAATGCCTGTATGACTTATCCCTCAGAATTCTCTCTAGTAACTTTCCAACAACAGATGTTAAGCTCATCGGCCTATAGTTCCCTGCAGCCCTTGAAAAGAGGCACAACATTTGCCACCCTCCAGTCTTCCGGCACCTCTCCTGTATTTAAGGACGACTCGTAAATTTCCACCAGCCTCTGCTTGTAGCTAATGCTTCCTAATCCAGAATGCTATACTTTGTTCTTGAAAAAAGAAGTGTCTATACCCAGTATTGAAGTGCTACTGGATACGAATGATTAAAGCTACACCTCAATTCTGGATGAGAAAATAATCAGACTTCTCAGTGAAATAGTCATTGTAAATTGCACATGCACAAAGATAAGATGGGATGAATGAGGACTTCAACTCAATGGTAGCACCATTATTTGTATGGGAAGAGAAATGCTTAATGTTGATATGTAATTCTTCCATCTTATGTATCTGGTGTCATCTTCAACAATTCACAATTGTGTCTCATAGAAGCAGAGTAATATATACCCAGCCATACCAGAGTGATGGTCTCCATTTCCCTAAATAATCCTGTATCTCGTCTCTAAGGAATGCTAAGAAAGGGGAATGTTGGAATAGCTTTGCTTTTTCTTTGTACTGGGAATGAATTTGTATTTGGCCCAGTTAGCTAGAATAGAAGATGTTTCTCTTCATCAAAATGAAGAGACCAATATCCAACCTGTGTTCACTTTCTTTTTCCACTCCTGCTCTCTGTCGTTAGAGTTTAATTTCTGCTATTGTCTTGATATTTCAGAGAGCCACGAACTAAAAAAGACACACAGTGCTGGAGTAACTCAGCGGGTCAGGCAGCATCTCTGGAGAACATGGATAGGTGACGTTTCGGGTCGGGAACCTTCTTCAGACTGATTGTGGGTGGGGAGGGGGAGAAAGCTAAGATGAGGAGGGTCAGGACAAAGCCTGGCGACTGATAGGTTGATACAGGTGTAGATGGGTTGTTGGCAGGCAGATAGTTGGATGAGGCCAGAGATGAAATGTCAGAAGGTGTAAGACAAGCTTAGAAGAGTTCTTCTTCTTGAGTTTGAGGCAGCAGAAGTCCGCAGCAGGGTGATGCCAGCCGGCTCGACATCCGTAGGTGCCCGCCCTAAAAAGGGCGCATGCTCCGGGTTGGCGCCGAGCTGCGGCGCTGCTGCTGCTGTCTCTGTTTGTTGTCGTGCGCCCGACTGAGGTCAGTTGACAGGCTCACCATGGGGAGGTCGAAAACATGAAGAGGTGAGAGTTGTGAAGCCAGAGGAAGGAATAAGGTCGGAGGGGAAAGGGGTGAAATGGGTGTGGGTCGAGTTGGGGCACAGGGAGGGGGGGGGGGGGGGGGGAGAATGAAAGTTGTATGTAGGGTAGTTGACAAATTGGAGAATTCAATGTTCGTACCGTTGGGGTGTAAGCTGCCCAGGCAGAATATGAGATCCTCCAGTTTGCGTGTGGCCTCACTCTGGTAATGTAGAGGGCCCAGGACAGAAAGATCAGTGTGGGAATGGGATGGGGAGATCCAATAGGCTTTGGCGGACCGAGCACAAGTGTTTGGCGGTGGTCGCTGAATCAACGCTTGGTCTCGCCGCCAGTGTAAAGGAAGCCACGCCAGGAGCAGCGAATGAGGTTAAATGAGGCCACAAACTAATTGATTTTGATGGCAGGCTGGGCAGCTACTCGAGGGAGAGCAAAAGAGAATCGATTAATTTTTCAGATCAATGACGTTTGCAGTAGCAACTATTCCATGCAATATATTTCCGATCCTCGCTTTCCTTCCCGATCTCGGGACAATCCCAAAGTGGTTTTGTTCTTCCTCGCAACTAAATAGAAAAATGATCATAAGCTGCCATAAGCACCACGATAACTTGTTTCTTCATTGCTCCGCTTCTGCAAATGGGAATACCAAGCTAACACGCAATCAAATATCAATCTTCTTTGGCATTTCAGTTCTGGGTAGAATCAGTGAAGCACATTTTGAAATTTTAAATCCAAAATTTGAGATTTTACAAATTAACCATTCCTAATGGTGATTTTGTTTTCATTCTTTACCAGATGGGGCAGCCTATTGTATGGGACGTATCAATTCTGATTGCTGGTAAGTTGCTTTATTATACTCTTTTTAATTGCTTGTATGGGTGTAGACAATAGGTGCAGGAGGAGGCCATTCGGCCCTTCCAGCCAGCACCGCCATTCAATGTGATCATGACTGATCATCCCCAATCCGTACCCTGTTCCTGCCTTCTCCCCATATCCCCTGACTCCACTATCTTTAAGAGCCTCATCCTGCTCTCTTGAAAGTATCCAGAGAACCGGCCTCTGAAGCAGAGAATTCCACAGACTCACAACTCTCTGTGAGAAAAAGTGTTTCCTCGTCTCTGTTCTAAATGGCTTACCCCTTATTCTTAATCTGTGGCCCCTGGTTCTGGACTCCCCCAACATCGGGAACATGTTTCCTGCCTCTAGCGTGTCCAAACCCTTAATAATCTTACATGTTTCAATAAGATACCCTCTCATCCTTCTAAACTCCAGAGTATACAAGCCCAGCCGCTCCATTCTCTCAGCATAGGATCCAATTAACTTTTAAATGCTAAGAATATTATCTTTCGCCATGAAATGACACACATTGCTGGAGTAACTCAGCAGGCCAGGCAGCTTCCTTCTCGTGTATGGAGTGCACAGCCTAAAGTTGTAGGTCAACTTGTTCTCTTTGATCTTCTGTTTGTGCACGTCGGGTTGATTGCATTAGTCGAAACAGACCACGTGAAGGTTGCAATCTCCCACCCCAGGCAGCATCCTTGGAGAAGATGGATAGGTGACATTTAGGATCAGGGCCCTTTAGACTTTTCCATTGATCTTATTTGTTTTCAAATGATGTAATATTTTGGGCCATGTCAAACCATGGGAAAGGCAACACAACGACAAGCTTGTAATTAATTTCACCTTGTATTGCTCTTTTAGTTCCTAGTTGAAGTTGATTCAAACCTAGGTTATGAGTGAACACCAACTGTACTACATAGAACATGAGCATAGAACAGTGGAGCTCAGGAACAGCTCTGCGGCCCTCAATGTCCCTGCTGCACATGAAGCCAAGATAAACTCATCTCATCTGCCCATACATGATCCATGTCCATTCCCTGGGATGTCCATGTGCCTATCCAAAAGCCTCTTAAATGCCACTGTCGTATCTGCCTCCATCACAATGATTGGCAGCAACTTCCATGTCTAGGACAGGTTTAAAAGGATATGGGCCATATGCAGGCAGGTGGGACTAGTGTAAATCGGCAAGTTGGTCCAAAGGGCCTGTTTCCACTGTAAGACTCTATTAATCTAATCTAAGAGTTCCCAACCTGGGCTAAATTTAGTTACCCCAGGGGGTAAATTTGTTGATTCTGGATTTGTACATATTTTTTCTCATTGACTGACTGCTTGGTTCTGGTATCTGTTCATTATTAGTTGTTCATAAATAAGTGAAAGAACATTGTTATCATGTGCTATTAAAGTTGCCTGGGGTAAACGGGACGAAAAAGGTTGAGAACCCCTGATCTAATCCATCACCCTCTGTGTTAAAAAGATAACTCACCCTGCAGAGCTCCTTCATATGTTAACCCTTTCCCCTTAAAGCTGTGCCCTCTAGTCTTTCACCTTTCCACCCTGGGATAAAGGTTGTGACTGTCTACCCTATCTACACCTCATAGTGGTATGTACTTCTATCAGGAATCCCATCCACCTCCGGCGTTCCAGAGAAAACAGTCCATCTGTGTAAAGCTCTTGTGGCTAATACCCCCTGGTTCAGGCATCATTCTGGTAAACCTCTTGTGCACCGATGCCTCGACATTACTGTAATGGGGGTAACCAGAACTGCACACGATATTCCAAATGCCGTCTAACCAAAGTCCTATAGTTCTAGCTGCGTCATGACTTGGTCTCTTATACTCTATGCCCTGGCCAATGAAGGCAAGCATACTGTATGCCTTCTTTCTTTCTTTTAAAATCTTTTTAACAGTTTTTTCCCCCAAAACAAAACAAAAAGAATAATGATAAACATAACAATGATATTGATACATAGGGATCAGGATTACATTAATAACAGGTATAACCTATATATGAGTTCAGTGTCAAAATACACATTGAATATATAAAAAAAACAAAAAGATAAAAAGAAAAAAGACAGAAAAAACGAAATCCCCCGAAACTAGAAAAAAAAAAGCAAAACAGAATCTGGGCTGCAAAGAATTTCAACAATTTAAGTCCTTGTTTGTCGTCCAGTCCGTTCCACTGTATAAAGGTAAAATAATGATTATAATGGTTGGAGAGTATATGCCTTCTATCTCAAGTTCAAGTGAGTTTATTGTCATGTGTCCCTGTATAGGACAATTAAATTCTTGCTTTGCTTCAGCACACAGAACATACTAGGCATTTACTACAAAACAGATCAGTGTGTCCATATACCATAATATAAATATATACACACATGAATAAATAAACTGATAAAGTGCAAATAACAGAAAATGGGTTATTAATAATCAGAGTTTTGTCCGAGCCAGGTTTATCTTCTTGCATTATCTTCCTGCGTGACCACCTTCAGGGAGCCGTGGGCTTGCACCTCAAGGTCCTACTGTACATCAATGTAATTAAAGGTTATGCCATTAACTGTGTACTTTTCCTCTTGCATTCAAACGCTGAATTATTGGATGCTGTGCGCTGTATTTAGTATTGTATTTAGTTGGCATTTGTGAAAGGTGTGGTTTAATACAAATGTCATTGTTTGGTCCAGGTATCTTTACACTCTGGATATGTCGGAGGATAGTGGGATCAAACAGCCAGATCAGACACTCGAGGTACTGATGAGCCAGCTTGATCCAGCTGTCATGGACCAGTTCTTCATGAAAGATGGTGTTACTGTAAATGAAGTCACTCGAGTATGTATTAACTTGTAACATTCAAAAAAGACACGGGCTTTTTATAAAAAAGAGATCCTACAAAATCTTCAATTTTGGCTTTTGGTTTCAGATGAGTGGAATTCGTGACCTGATACCAGGTTCAGTGATTGATGCCACATTGTTCGATCCTTGTGGCTATTCAATGAATGGAATGAAAGTGGATGTGAGTATGTGCCCTGTATTACTAAATGTCTGCCTCTCCCCTCCCCCTCCCCCTCTCCACCCCTCTACCCTCGCCCCCCCCCCCCCCCCCCTCTCCCTCCTCCTCCCCCTCTCCCTTGTTTCATTTAATCTTTCACATCTCTCCAACAACTGTGGCTGGCAGAGTGGCGCAGCGGTAGAGTCGCTGCCTGCCGACGCCAGAGATTCGGCTTCCACCCTGACTATGGGTTCTGTCTGTGTCAAGTTTGTACGTTCTCCCTGTGACCACGTTGGTTTCTTCCAGGTGCTCCATTTTTCTCCCGCACTCCAAAGACGTGCGGGTTTGTTGGTTAATTGGTTTTTGTAAATTCCCCCTCATGTCGAGGGGGCAATAGTGTGAACGGGTGATCGATGGGTAGCATGGACTCGGTGGGCCGAAGGGCCTGTTTTCATGGCACATCTCTAAACAAAGACATTAGTGGACTCGTGTTGTCTTTCTTTGAACACAACTGGTGAAGCAGGGCTTTCCCGCTCAGCAAAGTATTTGAATATCAGTTCTGTTATTGAGATAGCCCATGAGAGGGAACAAAATGCTTCTAAGATGCACCTATTTTTTTTTGCATTAATAGCTTTGGAACATGGGTCCAGCATAGATTTCAATAAAAATAAGCTAAATGTACCTGAAATAATGAAATGGCAGACCACACCCAGCTATCATCAGGGTGGAATAAGACATCTTGCATTGGAAGCCAATACTCCACAAGGAAATATCAGTTAGCCAATCCTATCAGGCCTACAGAACATTATTCATAGAGTCATAGATTTATATATAGAATCACAGCAGCCCAGCTCATCCATGCCAACCAAGTTGCCCCATCTAAGTTAGTCCCATCTGCTTGAATTTGGCCCATAAACTTTGGTGTAACTCAGCGGGATAGGCAACATCTCTGGAGAAAAATAATCGGTGACCTCTTGGGTGGTGAACGGTGGCGGCCCGAAACTTCACATCTTCAGTTCCTTGCTACACAAACCTCTAATCCATTTACCTGTCCAAGTGTCTTTTATATCTTGTTATATCATCTGCCTCTTCCGAAAGTGCTATTCAACCTTGTTCGGCTGACGTTTAGGACATGCCAGCTACCAATGTTTAGGTCGTATTTAACACTAGTAAAAATGACTTGAAGAGCGACATGTCTGTCTTTGTGTATCCCATCAGAATGGATTACAGAGATGAAGAAAGCATTTTTCTCTTGCAGGGGCTGAGTGCTTTCAACAATTTTCCCATTTCTCCCGAATATTTGCATCACTTATAACCTTCCGTGGTTCCCTCTTATTTTCTTTTCCTTCCCCTTCGAGAAGAATCGGTTCAGGCCATCACACCCCGGTCATTTCCACAAACTGTGTCGCCTATTCCTTGCAAATGCAATCAGTGCATGTCTTACTTCAATAACCCGTGGTCAAACTTCATGAGATCCAGGAGCAGAATTAGGCCATTTAGCCCATCAAGTCTACTCTGCCATTCAATCACGGCTGATCTATTTTTCCCTCTCAACCCCATTCTCCTGCCTTCTCCCCATTATTCCTGACACTCATACTAATTAAACGTAAAAGTATCCTGGGCACAAAACATTATTTTTCCTTAGCAGATGGCAAGAATGCATATTTTGAACCATTGTGATCCAGTAGAGATCTAAATCTGCGATCTACAACTAAAATATTTAAATACTTCATTTAAGCAACTTAATGAAACCTCCAAAAAAAAATCCTACAGTGTTGGAGTAACTTATCGGGTCAGGCAGCATCTCCTAGAGAATGGATCGGTAATGTTTTGGGTCAGGACCCTCTCACTGCTCCCTCTTTGATTCCTGCTCTTTAACCATAAACGGTCCCAACACAAAACGTCACCTATCCATGTTCTCCACAGATGCTGCCTGACCCGCTGAGTTACTCCAGCACTCTGTGAAACGTCACCTATCCATGTTCTCCACAGATGCTGCCTGACCCGCTGAGTTACTCCAGCACTCTGTGAAACGTCACCTATCCATGTTCTCCACAGATGCTGCCTGACCCGCTGAGTTACTCCAGCATTTTCTTTTTTGTAAACCAGCATCATTTGTTCCTCGTGTCTCAAACAAAATCTGTTGTTTCATTTCTTCAGCAGTGATATATACCAGATCAGATTTTATAGTGTAAACATATTGATGAGCGAAGAATGTTTTTTTTTTTGTAAGTCTGCTAATAATGATTTAAAAACGGCTTGTGATTGAATTCTATTCTTTTTGTTTTAGGGAACTTACTGGACAATTCACATTACCCCAGAGCCAGACTTTTCCTACGTTAGTTTTGAGACTAACCTGGCCCAGACTTCGTATGATGATCTGATCAATACAATTGTCGATGTTTTTAAGCCAGGGAAATTTGTTACCACCCTTTTTGTTAATCAGGTGAGAATCCAGATCTCCATCCAAACCATTTCTGTGCACCCTAGATTGGGATTGGGGGGGGGGGGGTTGTGAAATCTTGGCAGTCCAATTTTGGAAATTGAAATTAATTTAATGTTTTAAATCTTGGAACCAAAAAGTTGATCAGTGGAAGTGAATGGAAATGCTGAGATTGGAATAAACACCAAACTGCTTTACTATTTGGAGAATGACGTGTGCTGGCCTTGACAGCCTGATCCACATGCTTTACATACAATACAGGAACGGGCCCTGCGGCCTACAATGTCCGTGTCCAACGCGACCCCAAGTTAAACTAGTCTCTGCCTGCAGTTAATCCATATCTTTCCATTCCAAGCATATTCATATGCCTATCCAAAAGCCTCTTAAACACCACTTTCATGTCTGCCTCCTCCTCCACCACCACCATGTTCCATGCACCCACCATCCTCTGTAAAAAAAAAATGCAACTCACACTTCTGTTAAACGTTGCCCCTCTTATCCTAATAGTATTTGATATTTCCAACTTGTGTCTCCTCTACCTATGCTTCTCATAATTGTATATACTTCTATCAGGTCTCCCCTTGACCTCTGCATTTCCAGAGAAAACAATCTATAATTGTAGCTAGAACACCAGGCAGCATTCTACTCAAGTTCCTCTGGACCCTTTCCAAAGTCTCCCCATCCTTCCTGTAATTGGGCGACCAGAACTGCACACAATACGCCAAACGTGGCCTGACCAAAGTACTATGAAGCTACATGTCTTCCTGACTCCTACTCAATGCCCCAACTGATGAAGGCAAGCTTGCCATGGGCTTTCTTTACCACTCACTCTACTTGTGTTGCCACTTGCAGGGAGCTGTGGGCTTGGACTCTCAAGACCCCTCTGTACATCAATGTTGTTAAGGGTCTTGCCATTAATTGTACAGTCGGCCCTTATTAAAGACCTCTCTAGAGCGTATTCTGATTATAATGGACACCTGTCTTTTTACGAACACAATAGGTACACAGTGGAAGGACATTGACATTGACATTGACAAGCTGTGGCTTGTGTCGACACACAAGTGCAACAATGCTCTGTTTAGCAGTGTCACAAACAGCTTTTAGTATTTTTGGCTTGCAGTAACAAAAATACATTTTGGCTAGTAAAAATAACTATTTCAGAACAACTTGTTTCACGGAGTGAAGGGAATGCCTTACTCAGTTATAGTGGACAATTAGCCATAACGGACACCTTTTTTATCCCCACCCCCTCCCTCCCCATGGTCTGTTATAATGAGGGTTACCTGTATATATTGCCTTTTATAAAATCAAGTACCACCCCCCCACCCCAGCATGAAGTCTGCTGTACTTCCCTCTGGCTGAGGCTAATGACTTACGTCTGGTGTTTCTTCTGGTCTGATATTAAAGAACCCTTAATTATTTTGTGTTGGTCCATTTTTGTAATAGTCCTCCCTGTAGTTGCAACTTCCATATATGGAATCGTAGTCATACAGTCAATGGGGTTAGGAGAGAGAGAGAGATAGATCAGCCATGATTGAATGATGGAGTAGACTTGATGGGCCACATAGCCTAATTCTACTCCTCTCATTATGGCCTTATGAGCATGGAAACATGCCCTTCGGCTCAATCTGTCCAAGCCAACCAAGATGCCCCGTCTCCGCTAGTCCCGTTTGTCCACTTTTCCTATCTGTATCTGCTCAAATGTCTCTTAAATGCTGAAGGGTCTCAATCCAAAATGTTACCTGTTCCTTCTCTCCAGAGATGCTGCCTGTCCCACTGAGTTACTCCAGTATTTTGTGTCTATTTCCTCTTAAATGCTGTCACGGTACCAGTTCCCTAGCGGCTTGTTCCATATCCACAAATCCCTTTTGATTAGATTTTTACTCAATGCTTAATTGAACCAAGAGCCAAACACGGTGCTGGGAGAATCTGGGTTCAGTTAGCATCTGGTGAGGGAATGGTAGGCGATAATTCAGATCAGAACCCTCCTCCAGCACCAGAAGCCTGGGTTCGATCCTGACTACGGGTGCTGTCTGTACGGAGTTTGTACGCTCTCCCCGGGACCTGCGCAGGTTCAACCCGAGATCTTCGGTTTCCTCCCACACTCTAACGACGTACATGTTTTATAGGTTAATTGGCTTGGCATCGAAAAGTAAAATTGCCGTTTGTGTGTGTTAGTGTGTATGTAGACTCAGTGGGCCAAAGGGCCTGTTTCCGCGCTGTATCTCTAAACTAAACTAACCTGCAAGCTCTTTTGTCTCCACTTCATGGCACAAAGTTCTGGGTGGGTGAACGATAAAATTGCCAAACCTTCTCTTTAATGGTTTCTCTTTTCTCCGCAGAACTCCAAATGTCGTAGTTCGTTTTCTTCTGCCCAGGACATTGAAGGATTCAAGCGCCTCGATCGCCAGTGTGCCCAGTTCAATAATTACAACTTTGTCTTTACTAGTTACGTCAAGAAGTGTCGACAGCCGAGTTGAATAGTAAAAGTGAAAAAACGCGAGAAGAAAATGTGCAAAGAAACTTGTGGCAGTTCACTAGTTGAGGGTAGCAAGGGCCAAACTTCACACTGCCACTGTCGTATCCATTTTGTAGGCCCTCTATGTAATCTTAGAATTGTGTCAAGTTTGAAATGTACGCGTTATTGTAACAAAACGTTGGATATCTTGCATGAATGCTCCTTTCTCTGTTTAGATATGCTAGGCCATTCTTGCTGTGGTATTGAAGTGCATGTAGAACAGTCCCGTGCTTATTGTTTACAGTTATATAACAATTGCAAAGTTAGAAATGTGTGGTATGTAGATTTTCTACAGGTGACGCCAAAAATCCTCCACAGACAAGGTTTTCGCCCTCATTAGGTGAACCCTGGCATGCTTTGAGCAGTTTTGGTTTCCTTTCATTCCTATTTTCTCCAATAAATTTCTAGCTATCGATCAATTTTCCTTGCACAGTCCTAGCACTGGGATAGCTTCAGGAGTCGGATCGGGCTCATTATATGTGGTAGATTTTTTTTGTGATGTGTGATTGGATGATTTAAATCTTTTTATTTGGATTTAAGATGAAAATTTGCTGCGCAGTTTTAATTTAACGTGACTGAAAAGATGTTGTGCTTTCTAGCTTAAGCATGCCAGGAATCACCTCAAAATATGATCTGTGGGTTCCCTAATTAAACAGGCACTGTGTAAATTGTAATATTCCACATTTTTGTAATCATTTTTGATTAAGCAGAAAAGACAATTGATCATCCGGAACATAATCCAAGGACACTTTGTCTTTTCTCTCCTTTATCACTTGGTGATACAAAATTTTTTTTTTTTTTACTTCATTAGGATTGTATGAGTTAGTATGGACACATGTAGAGAAAGGATGCCCAGGGAGGTATGATAAAATTGAAATATTAGTTGCTTATAATCAAAAGATGGTTTTTGGCTAATTGCCACTGATTTCCTGCTGTTTTGGGCTGACTTCTAGTAGTTTGAGGTTGTTTTTGAACTTCTCTAAGCATACACGATGTGGCATTTGTCTCTTGAATATTTGAACAGTAACTTTGGTTTATCTTGGTACGCTTTTTTTCAATCTTCTAAAATGTGGTTGTTGGTTAAGTGCTGTGTTGCACGCACTTCACTGAGTGAGGTTTCAGTTTCACAGCTAAACTGCCATGGTTTGTTTTGGCATTGAGAGAAACGATCCATAAAGGATGGGTGAGCTTGCTGGTGGACCAATCTTTATTTTGTTAAATTAAGACTTTATTCAATCTTTAACAATTGTGAGCACATCCTCGAGCCTTAAGTTACCAAACCATTCAATTCCATTTATGAGCTGCTGTCTACGTTGCTTGAGTTAGCCAAACGGTGCACTCGTGTTGAAATATATAATTTTTATAACAGTCGGCAGCCTCCACTGTGAACGATGAGGATATTTGCTCATTGGTACCTTTAATTGTACCTATTGAGGGGAGATTTTGGCACCAATTAAAAAAAAATAATTAATGCCAAGTTGTTTAAATATTTAAAGTTCTGAAATCTTTTATCTGTACCACAAGATGCGTCAATAAATTTTAAGATTTATGGTATCTGCTCATTTCATCCGATTCTGCTTCAGTTTTTGCCCATTGAGCGGTGTGTGTTATTTCTCGCATTCACATGTGGAAATCTATAAAAACTCTCATTTTGTCATCTTTCAGTTTGCGTTGTTTTTAAATTTGCGCAAAAACGGTACCCTATGTCGCTAGGATTTTTTCCACCACCTTACTCCTCTGCTCCAAGCACACCACGTTTTGTTCCGACCGGTGGGATATTACAAAAGTTATGAAGGTTTAAAAAATCACCCGATTGGCCTTCTCGCCTGTCAGTCTGCATGAAGGTAACACCCCTTCCGGCACCCGCTGTCAATCACCGGGGCGAGGAGGCCGGGCTTGAGTCCAGAAGTCGGGCATGAGTCAGTCAGTCCGGACCCGGAAGCCGTGAGTGAGAGTTGAGTCCAGAACTGTAAGTCCACAAGCCGTGACTGAGTGAACTGTGTGTCCACCCCCATCCACATCCCCCTCCCCTCGCACACCGCCACCCACTCCCCCGCGGCAGGCCACAGCAGTGCTCCCTCCCCCCCACCCCACTGGCCCCTGCCTGAAGCCGTCCCCCTCCCCGGCTACAGAACGGTCCCACCAGCCCCCGCCTGAAGCCGACCCCCTCCCCTGGCTGCAGAACGCAACAGGAAAGAATGGACTGACTAAATTTCCTCTTTAACGTTTAAATTGTTGTTATATTTTAAGAGTCATTCACATTTAAAGCTTTAATAAATCCCTTTTCCAACTGCGCAGTAATACCTGCGTGTTCTACGTCACAATGGGAACCCAATGGGAGGGAATGGCTGCGCCGCCAGAGCCGCTAAGAGTGGATGGAGGGGGGGGAATGGAGTGAGTGTGGGGGAGGGGGGGATCATGTGCGTCACAACCGGAACCCGTCAGCCGCGCCTGCGCAGTTGGGGGCTATGCATCAGTGGTGGAATATTGCGTTGGGGGACCAGACCTCCCGTGAGAATGGGACCCAACTGGTCCCACTTAGTCTAGTTGTGAAATAAAAGTGGGAATGTTAGAAGTCTTAGAGGTGTATAAAATCATGAGGGTGTGGCGTCAGCTGATGGTCAGCCCACTTCCGGTCAAACCCACATAAGTGGTTACGAGGGCAGTCACGTGACATCATGGGTTAAGGGGAATGTCCTGCTACATAAGCAGATCTGGGAATCGCCTCAGTTGGTCGCCAGTAAAGGCCGCCTCGGTCTGGAATTCTCTGCCTCAGGTTCTCTGGATGCTTTCAAGAGAGAGCTAGATAGGGCTCTTAAAAATAGCGGAGTCAGGGGATATGGGGAGAAGGCAGGAACGGGGTACTGATTGTGGTGATCAGCTATGATCACATTGAATGGCGGTGCTGGCTCGAAGGGCCGAATGGCCCACTCCTGCACCTGTTGTTTATCTCACCTTGAGATCAGGAGTCGACAGTAGCTGAGCTCGAGACAACATCCTCGCTCAGCAGCAGCAGCAGCAGCAGCAATGACAGTATGTTAGAGGACCAAACTTGCATGTACACCAACCATGTAATGTCTGAATGTGACTGGTCTCAGCAGCCGCAGGCCGCCTGGGTCATTAGGCACGGTCTGGGCCTTGTTTGACGGCCGCCAATCTCCCTCATGACCCGCCCGGAGCAGACGACCGAGGCTGAGAGGCTGCGGCTGGCTGCTGCCGCTCCCTCACCAACTGCTGCAGGGGCGAGTATATCAGCACCCTGTTCCCAGCATCACCGCACACCCGCCCCGGGAGCGGGGAGAGAGCGGACCCGCCCATCACCCCGCCGGCCACTGCTCAAGGCCTAGCCTCCCGATCGAGCGGGCCTACCTGGGGCGGCTGCCCAAAAACGTCCTTCTGCTCCTCGCTGTTTCCGAAGATCCCCGACTGCTGGCTGCCCGTCTGGTCGGGCTGTGATCGGCCCAGCAGCGGGGTGGAGCTTCGGCCGGTTGTGAGTCGGCCGTCCCACGACCGATTCCCCAGCAGCTTCCAGTCTTTGCCGAGGTCAAACGGGCCCATCGGCGACTGCACTTCCTGAGGAAACTAAAACAGGCCTCACTCCCCACCAACATCCTCAGGACTTTCTACATGGGTACGGTGGAGTCTGTACTCACGTACTGCATAAATACGTGGTACTCCAACTGCAACTGCTCGGACAGGAAGGCTCTGCAGAGGGTAGTGAGGGGAGCAGAGAGGATCATTGGCGTCTCCCTACCCTCAGTACAAGAACTGTTCCAGAGCCGCTGTCTGAAAAAAGCTCAGAGAATTGCTAAGGACAAACTGCACCCCCTCCACATACACCTGATCTGCCATCAGGCAAGAGATATCGCAGCATCAAAGCCCGGACTACAAGACTGCTAAACAGCTTCCTGCCACAGGCTGTGAGGCTGCTAAACAGTCACTCTGTACTCACAGTCACCTGATTCTGTGGCTTGGCACGGACACTTTAATAACTGGCAGTGGCCACTTTAATAACTCTGGCACTGGCCACTCAAATCAGCTGCCCCGGACATTTTTATGATTGGTTTTACTGTATTTTAATGTCGTTGTTTTACCTGCTTTTAACTATTTATACTGTTCCATCAGGGACTGGATTGTTTTTAGTGTTATTATGTGTGAAATGTTTTAAATTTCATGTGCGATGCTCCGGTTTTCCCTGGGAAACGTCTTTTCATTTTGCACTGTACAACTGTTGCTTGCAAGATAACAATAAAGGTTGATTGATTGAAGCGTTCTCCGAAGACACCGGCGACGGTGGGTGTGATCCTACCGGCAGCGGTGAGGCGAGGCCCACCGATGACGTCCGCCCAGCACGCATCTGGGAATCATCTTGGTTGGTCGCCAGTAAAGGTCGCCTCGGTCGGCAGCCAAAATGGCCGCCGCAGTTGACTGCCAAAATCAGGGCTGCCAACTCTCACGCTTTGAGCGTGAGAATCACGCCCTCGAGCAAACTCTCACGCCCTCACGCTGATCAGAAATTTCTCACGCTCTGTGGTGAGAAATTCTGTGATCAACGAAAAGTTCAAAACTCGGATAAACTGCATGGTTGGAGAGCCAGGGCTGAGGGAGGGATGGAAGCAGAACCAGAAGCGGGGAGCCGAGGCTGGCGAGTTTGCCTGGCAGTCGAGTGTTTGCGGGGCTGGCGAGTCGCTCGCTGCAGCTCCGGCCATGGAGCGGTGCAAGAGTCCCGGGCCGACTGAGGCGTTGCGCCGCTGCCGCAAGAGTCTCTGCCGAAGGGACAGACTCTCAAAGGGAGGTGGAGAGAGAGAGAGGGAAGGAGACAGCGAGACAGTGGGGAGAGAGAGGGGGAGTGAATGGACAGAGAGAAGTGTGGCAACCCCTGACTTTAAAGAACTAGATGATACATCAAAACTAAGAATAATCCTCGGCACATCTTGGTGCACAATACGTAACAGCATGCCATAACCTGAGAGACGGTGAATGACCAACATGCACATATGTACGCACACACTAATTGACATTAACACTAAGAAATTAATATTGAATTGCTAAACTTGCTATTGTGTTGTACTGCTTACAGCTGCAAGAACGTGTAGCAATCAATAAAGGGCTATAGGCCTATTGCGAGTTTATGTACAGGGACATATCTATCCATGCACTGTATACTTGTATTTATACTTATGCATTTTAAACATGTATGTCATGTTTTATACTTTGGCAATATAACAATGTTTTTTTATCATGCCAATAAAGTTTTTAAATTGAAATTGAAAAATTGAGAAGAGGGAGAGGGGAAAGAGAGGGAGGGGGGAGAGGGAAGAAAGGGAAGAGAGAGGGGGTGGAGAGGGTAGGAGAGAATGGGAGAGGGGGAAGAGAGAGGGGTGGTAAAAGAGAGAAGGGGAAGAGAGAGAGAGATGGGGGGCAAAGAGAAAGAGGAGATAGAGAGAGGGGGGGGGGAGAAAGCCAGGGGGAGAGTGAGGTGGGAGAGAGAGGAGAGACAGAGAGGGGAGAGTGTGTGGAGAGGGGGAGAAAGAGAGAGAGAGGGGGGGAGAGTGAGGTGGGAGGGAGAGAGAGGGAAGGTGAGATAGTGAGGGGGAGACGGGAGAGGATAGAGAGGGGAAAGAGAGGGGGAGGGGAGAGATAGAGGGGAGGAGAGAGGGGAGAGAGAGAGTCTCTGCCGAATTCGCCCAGGTGACCGGCATGGATCAGGCTGCGGCTCGGTGCATCCTGGAGGACAACCAGTGGCTGCTGGAAGTAAGTACCAAGCACTGGGTTGATACGGTGTAAGATAGTGGACTTCAAATGGGGGTGGTTGGAGAAAGCATCCTGCTTGCCTGCTAGATTTTCACTTACTGTAACTGCAGGAAAAATGTTCCCGATGTTGGGGGCGTTCAGAACCATGGGTCACAGTTTAAGAATAAAGGGGGGCCAGTTAGGACTGAGATGGAGGACAAACTTTCTTCACGCAGAGAGTTGTGAATCTGTGGAATTCTCTGCCACAGAATGCAGTGCAGGCCAATTCACTGGATGTTTTCAAGAGAGAGTTAGATTTAGTTCTTGGGGCTAACGACATCAAGGGATATGGGGAAAAAACAGGAAAGAGGTACTGATTTTAGATGAATAGCCATGATCATATTGAATGGCAGTGCTGGCTCGAAGGGCTGATGGCCTATTCCTGCACCTATTTTCTATGTTTCTATGCTTGAGTATATGGCAATTAAAACTCGATCACTTGATTTTGAAGCATTCATGCATGGTGGAGGTATAATGTAGTCATAGAGTGATACAGTGTGAAAACAGGCCCTTCGGTGCAACTTGCCCACACCCGCCAACATGTCCCAGCTACGCCACCTGCTTTTGGTCCATACCTGCAAACCTGTCCTATCCATGTATCAGTCTAACTTTTTCTTAAATGTTGGGACGGTCCCTGCCTCAACTACCTCCTCTGGCAGCTTGTTCCATACACCCATCACCCTTTGTGTGGATAAAGATACCCCTTAAAAAGTTACCTCTTAAAAATACTTCATACAAAAAACATTGAAATCATACTTCTACAGTGCACTATAACATGATTTTAATACATCAAATTTCAAAAGGTTCCTACCCTGGGAGGGGGGACACCCTTCTTCCACACCCTCTCCCCACTCGGTAGCGCCACTCCCTCACCGGGTACCCCCAAGGCCAGTGATCAGTGATCGCACAGCCTGCCCCCTTTCAAAAACGCTCCATTCCAATTTAAAGCATATATATTGCATTCAAGTGTAAGTTAAAAGACTCGCTACAGTATGCACCATATTGCACAATTTCAAGCTGAAAAATGCAAACGCATCGTATCAATGGAAGGGGGAGCACGTTAGTGAGAGCATGTTCTATCCTTTTCGCCTGCGCATTTATGAGTTTTGGTTGCCGCGTTTCATTGGCCTGCTCCTTTTCCTTCTTGGAGGGAGGGGGGGTCGTCCTGTGGTGTCAGCTGATGGTCAGACCACGTACGGTCGAACCCTCGTCAGTGGTTAAGAGGGCTGTCAAGTGACGTCATGGGTTAAGGAAAATGTCCTGCTACATAAGCAGATCTCACCTTGAGATCAGGAGTCAACAGGTAGCTGAGCTTGAGACAACACCCTTGCTCAGCAACAGCAGCAGCAGCAATGACAGTATGTTAGAGGTCCAAACTTGCATGTACACCAACCATGTAATGTCTGAATAAAGCAACTATTCGTTCAGCACATTTGGTACCGCTACAGAATAACAGATGCTGCCATCATCGGCATAACACAGCGTGTCGGAGTAACTCAGCAGGTCAGGTCAGGCTACACACACTAGAGAACATGGATAGGTGACAATAGACAATAGGTGCAGGAGTAGGCCATTCAGCCCTTCGATCCTGCACCGCCATTCAATGTGATCATGGCTGATCATCCCCAGAGAATTCCACACACTCCCAACTCTCAGTGTGAAAAAGTGTTTCCTCGTCTCCGTTCTAAATGGCTTACCCCTTATTCTTAATCTGTGGCCCCTGGTTATGGACTCCCCCAACATCTGGAACATGTTTCCTACCTCCAGCGTGTCCAAACCCTTAATAATCTTTCGGCTCGGGACCCTTCTACACATGCATGCATCACGTGTGTGTGTGTGCGCGTGTGTGTGTGTGCATGTAGGTGTGTTAGTGTGGCGGTAGTGTGTAGGTGTGTGTGTGTGTGAGAGAATGTGTGTGTGCGTGTGCGTAGGTGTGTTAGTGTGGCGGTAGTGTGTGTGGGTGTGGGTGAAAGAGAGTGTCCCCCGGTGGTGGGAGAGGGTAAAAAAAGCCTACGACACCTGGTATTCCCAGGCGGTCTCCCATCCAAGTACTAACCAGGCCTGAGCTTGCTTAGCTTCCGAGGTCAGACGGGATCGGGCGTGTTCAGGCTAGTATGGCCGTAGGCAGAGAGTAATGATACTAAACGTGTATTTAACACACGCACTCTCCATCTCACTTTTTTTTTTTTTTTTTTAAATTTGTTTATTTTATTAGAAGTTAAAACAGTACAGTGAAACCTAATTTTAGGTGCCAACTATGTCATACCGTAATCCATTCTATGTACAACCTCTAGTTTTATGTTATGAGAAGGAAGTAAGCAAGACAAGAAAAAGAAAATAATAGAAAGGAGAAAAAGTGGAAAAATAGATGGTAGAGAATAGAAAAACGTGAAGTGTGTATATAAAAAAGAAAAAAGAAAAAGTGGAGTGGAAAGTAGAAATAGAAGAGAAGGCCCCTTAAAAGAGAATTTTTCAAATCTGTATTCGGAGATGTAGATCTATCCACGTCATGAACTGAAATCAGCAATCCTTATGGTACCGCTGCATCACATGATTCCAAAAAGTCGATGAAAAGAGACCAACTCCTTAAGAATTGGTCATATTTATCTATTAGTCGGAGTCTCATTTCTTCAAGGCGTGCTATGTCCATCATATTCCTAATCCACATTTTAACAGTTGGTATGGTTGCATTTTTCCAAAATTTAAGTATCAATTTCTTTCCAATTATTAACCCATAATTAAAAAAAACATTTTGGTCTTTATTTAAATTGGTATCTTCTCCTATTATTCCAAATATAATCCATTCCATTTTGGGTTCTATTCTTGACTTGAAGAGCTTTGTAAATATATCAAATATATCACTCCAAAATGTATTCAACTTTGTACATCCTACAAATGAATGTGTTATATTAGCGTTTTGAAACAAACATCGCATCTGGGAGAGACGTTTGGATAAAATTTATTCAACCTCGTTTTTGAATAATATAGTCTATGTAATAATTTGAATTGAATTAAATTATGTCTTGCATTAATAGAACAGTTATGTGTAATCATCAAATACTTTTCCCATCTATCCTTCGAGATCTTTAGCATTAGCTCATGTTCCCAATCTTCCCTTAGTGCTTCTGTTGAGGGTGATTCTCTATTTAATATATTATTATAAAAGTATGATATTAATTTTTGTGAATCAGCCTTAATATTCATTGCTTCTTCTAAAGGGTCTAAAAATATAGTTTGAAATCTATGTGTATATTTCTTCATAAAGTCACATACCTGTATATATTTAAAATGTTGATTATCCTTCAATTTAAATTTTAATTTTAATTGTTGAAATGATAACAGTTTGCCCAATTCATACATATCCCCTACTTTCCTAATCCCCAGTCTATCCCATTGTTGATATGTGTTGTCGATGAGAGAAGGTTTGAATGCGGGGTTGTTCAATAGTGGGGTTAGTACTGATAAATTATTTAATTTCAAGGATACTTTTATTTGTTTCCAAATTCTTATTATATTGTGAATAATTGGGTTCTTCTTATATTAGAAACATAGAAACATAGAAATTAGGTGCAGGAGTAGGCCATTCGGCCCTTCGAGCCTGCACCGCCATTCAATATGATCATGGCTGATCATCCAACTCAGTATTCCGTACCTGCCTTCTCTCCATACCCTCTGATCCCCTTAGCCACAAGGGCCACCTCTAACTCCCTCTTAAATATAGCCAATGAACTGGCCTCGACTACCCTCTGTGGCAGGGAGTTCCAGAGATTATACTATTCAATTTTATCGGTGAGAGCAGGATCGTTCCTATATCGTGCGGATAGCACTCCTCTTTCTCCATTCTTATCCACTCCAACTGCTGAGTGGAACTATCCAGCCAGTACATTATGTTCTTAATATGCACTGCCCACTAGTAATACATAAAGTTAGGTAATGATAAACCCCCAACTTCTTTAGATTTGCACAAATGCTTTCGTTGAATTCTATGTGTTCTGTAATCCCATATAAAATTAGTGATAGTGGAATCTAGTTTTTTGAAAAAATATTTTGGAATATATATTGGGATCGCTTGAAACAAATATATTAATTGTGGTAAGAAAGTAATTTTTATAGCGTTAATTCTACCTATCAATGAGAGCGGAAGCGTTTTCCAAAATTTAATCATATCATTCAGTTTATTTAATAGTGGTATAAAATTGGCACTAAATAATGATTTGTGTCTTCTCGTAATTTGAATACCCAGATACTTGAATTTTTCTGTTGCAATTTTGAAGGGGAATTTTAGTAAGTGTCTCGAATCCTGTGGTTTTAAAGACATAATTTCGCTTTTATTCCAATTTATTCTATATCCTGAAAAAGAGCCGAATTCCTCAATTAGTGTTAATAAGGTGGGTATACTCGTTTGTGTATTAGTAATATATAAAAGGATATCATCATCATATAGTGAAATTTTATTATTTGAGTCCTTAGTGTTATATCCGTGAATATTCGGGTGATTTCTAATCCTTTCGGCCAACGGTTCTATCATAAGGGCAAATAGCAATGGTGATAAGGCACACCCTTGCCTATTACCCCTTGATAAGTAAAATTTTGGAGATAGCGTATTGTTAGTTAGTATTCTTGCCGTAGGTCTATCGTAAAGTAGTTTAACCCATCTAATAAAATTCTCTCCCATATTGAATTTTTGGAGTACCTTGTATAAATACTGCCATTCTACTTGATCAAATGCCTTCTCTGCATCCAGCGTGACAACTGAAATATCTTCATTGTCCTCATTATGAGAGTACATTATATTGAAAAGCTTTCTCAAATTATTAAATGATTGTCTTTTGGGTATAAATCCCGTTTGATCCGTATTTATTAAATTGTTAATATAATTATTTAACCTTCTAGCTAGAATCTTTGCTAAAATTTTCTGATCCGTATTTAGAAGTGAAATAGCTCTATAAGAACCCGGTTCATCTAAATCTTTATCTTTTTTTGGTATAAGTGTTATTGTTGCTTCTGCTAGGGTTTCTGGTAGTTTATTTTCAGATTAAGCCTGCGTGTATAAATTGAATAATCTTGGTACAATTGACTCCTGAAATCTTTTATAAAATTCATTACTAAAACCGTCTGGTCCTGGGGTCTTCCCATTTTTCAGTGAGTTTATTATTTGTTTTATTTCTTCATTAGTAATTCGTGCTCCTAATTGCTCTTGTTCTAAACTATCCAATTTTGGGAGCTTGCAATTATCTAAAAAATTTGGTAATTTTACTTACATCTGTATTTATTTTAGATGTATATAAATTGTGATAAAATTGGGCAAACCTCTTATTAATATCCTTAGGCAGTGTTAAAAACTCACCCTTATCCGATTTAATTTTAGTAATAGTTTTTTCCTTTTCTCGTTGCTTCAGTTGCCTCGCAAGTAGTTTATGTGGCTTATACCCAAATTCGAAGTGTGCTTGTTTTGTAATTTGGAATAATCTTATTACTCTAGCCGATAGTATTCTATTGACTTTATATTTCAATAAAGTTATCTTATTATGTTTATTTATGGTTGGGTCAGTTGCATTGTCCAGTTCTAGTAATTTTATTTTCTGTTCTATCCGCTGAAGTTCTGTTTTATTTTCCTTATTTTGAAAACTTTGGTAAGAAATTATGACACCGCGAATGTATGCCTTGAAGGTTTCCCATAATAGCGGTGCAGAAATACCCGGCGTGTCATTTATTTCAAAAAAAAGTTTTATTTGTTCTTTTATATACTCATAACCCTGCGGGTTATTTAATATGTGTACATTGAATCTCCAAAAAGGTTTTATACTCGGCATTCCCTCAATTTTAAGTATAAAAGTCAATGGTGAATGATCAGAAATAATACTATTATGATATGATGGTTTATTCGTATACGGGATTAATTTTATGTCCAATAAAAAATAGTCAATTCGCGAATAAGTTTTGTGAACTGATGAATAAAATGAGTATTCCCTACCACTTGGATTTGCTATTCTCCAAACATCAGCTATGTTATTATTTTTTATATAAGTATTTAAAAATTCACAGGTCTTAATTTTAACAAGACGCTTCCCTAGCTTTATTGATTTATCTAAGTATGGATCTATAACACAGTTAAAATCTCCCCCCATTATTATATTTTGATAATTATGCTCTGCGATTAAATCTATTATTTTCCTAAAAAAATTGTGGGTTATCAAAATTAGGCGCGTAAATATTTATCATAGTTAATGGTGTATTGTAAATTTCTCCCGTGACTATAACATATCTTCCCTCTTTATCAGATATAGATTTCTTTAATTTAAAAGGTATACCCTTCCGAATTATAATGGCCGTGCCTCTTGCTTTAGAGGTGAATGAGGAGTAATAGGTTTCTATCCACTAACACTAATAGACCTATCCAATTTGCCCTTAATCTAATCTGAGTTTGTTGTTTCAAATGTGTCTCTTGTAGGAAAGCAATATCCATATTTAATGATTTTAATTGTGCCAGAATTTTACCCCTCTTAATTGGCTCATTCGCACCTCTGATGTTCCAACTACAGAAGGTGAGACCTCCGATATTTATTCGACTATTATCTTGCATTGGCTATTATTACCAGACTGTATGATTCATGTGATGCAGCCAAGTACCTCGGAATCCCGAATCCAGCGTTGTCCTTCATAATTTCTACAGTAGTTTTACATCTCCTGACACTATTAAACATAATTAAGGCAAAGAGAAAAACATAAAATAAAGTGTACATAAAAATTATTAAGTCATACAACACATAATTGTGAATAAACAAAAAAAGTGAATGTAATTTATCAAAAAAGCGATAAATTACAAAAAAGCCACCTAAGGTAGCTAGGTTTGTTTTTAAATTGACCTCCGTCGATGAGATTATGCACTGGGCCTTATTTTGCTATTAGAATTTGACCCATCGTTAGTCGGTTCCCTCTAATTGTTACCATAATTATCATATCAGGTCAATTAATCGCTGAACAGTTTAAAATAGAATAAAATAAAAGGGAAGGTAGAAGATTTGGATTAAAATAAAAGAAATTATGGGTTAAAGTACCTCGTCAATAATTACACTTTTCATTTACCTGCATGTTAATTAATTCATAATTAGTATTTAGTATTTAAAATATATGTCTAACCTCCCCCATCCTTCCTGCTATATAGTTAGTCGTGTTAGTATAGTACATTACGCCTTTAACAGATGTTGCCATCATCGGCATAACACAGCGTGTCGGAGTAACTCAGCAGGTCAGGTCAGGCTGCACACACTAGAGAACATGGATAGGTGACAATAGACAATAGGTGCAGGAGTAGGCCATTCAGCCCTTCGATCCTGCACCGCCATTCAATGTGATCATGGCTGATCATCACCAGAGAATTCCACACTCCCAACTCTCAGTGTGAAAAAGTGTTTCCTCGTCTCCGTTCTAAATGGCTTACCCCTTATTCTTAATCTGTGGCCCCTGGTTATGGACTCCCCCAACATCTGGAACATGTTTCCTGCCTCCAGCGTGTCCAAACCCTTAATAATCTTTCGGCTCGGGACCCTTCTACACATGCATGCATCACGTGTGTGTGTGTGTGTGTGTGTGTGTGCGTGTGTGTGTGCAGGTGTGTGTGTGTGCGCGTGTGCGTGTGCATGTAGGTGGGTTAGTGTGGCGGTAGTGTGTAGGTGTGTGTGAGAGAGTGTGTGTGTGCGTGTGCGCGTGTGCAGGTGTGTTAGTGTGGCGGTAGTGTGTGTGTGTGAGTGTGTGTGTGGGTGCGTGTGTGTGTGTGCGTGCGTGCGCGTGGGTGTGTGTGTGCACGTGTGTGTGCGCGCGCGTGTGTGTGCTTGTGCTCTTGAAATGAAAAGGAAAAGATGGAGGAGGAGAGTTAAAGAGATAGAGAAAGAGAGTGTCCCCCGGTGGTGGGAGAGGGTAAAAAAAGCCTACGACACCTGGTATTCCCAGGCGGTCTCCCATCCAAGTACTAACCAGGCCTGAGCCTGCTTAGCTTCCGAGATCAGACGGGATCGGGCGTGTTCAGGCTAGTATGGCCGTAGGCAGAGAGTAGCTACACTAAACGTGTATTTAACACACGCACTCTCCTTCTCATTGTCGGTCGACCCCAAGGGGGCTATGGGAACTTCTCTCGCCCCTCTCCAGGAACTATACATCAGGAGGTGCAACTCCAGAGCCAATAAGATCATGGGAGACCCCTTCCACCCATGCAACGGACTGTTCCAGCTGCTACGTTCAGGCAAACCCCTCCGTTGCCATGCTGTGAGAATGGAGAGGTTGAGAAGGGGTTTCTTCCCGGAGGCCATTAGGACTGTAAACTCCAATCTCACCAGGGACTAACTTTACTGTACCACTCTACTGCTTTTTTTTAGATTGATGTTTTTTTCCCCTTTTCCTTCCGCCCACCATATTTAATATGTAAAAGAATATGTGATTCTGTTCCATTCTGTTTGTAGTTTGTTTGGTTGTTTGTTTGTTTGTCTTTTTGCACAAAGTCCGCGAGCATTGCCACTTTCATTTCACTGCACATCTCGTATGTGTATGCGACGAATAAACTTGACTTGACTTGACTTGGCTCACTCACTCACCCAAGCAAAAACCCCCAAATCATCGTAACATTGTAGAAAGGATCAAAAAGCCTTTGACGAGGTCCCACACAAGAGATTAGTTTATTGTGCAAAATTGACTTGGATTGGTGTGTGTGTGTGTGTTTGTCTATTTGTTTATGCACTTGAACGAGAAAGGAAAAGAGCGAGGAGGAGAGTTAAAGAGAGAGAGAGAGAGAGAGAGAGTGTGTCCCCCAGTGGTGGGAGAGGGTAAAAAAAGTCTACCACACCTGGTTTTCCCATGCGGTCTCCCATCCAAGTACTAACCAGGCCTGAGCCTCAGACGGGATCAGGCGTGTTCAGGCTAGTATGGCCGTAGGCAGAGAGTGGCCACACTAAACGTATATTTAACACACGCACTCTCCATCTCACTTGATTGGTCCCAGCCCCCGGGAGCCAATCCGAAGCCAGCGCCCACCCCCCTCCACGCCGGCTGCAAGCCCGTGTAAATCGTCCCTGGTGTGTGCAGGATCTTGTTAGTGTGCGGGGATCGCTGGTCGGTGCCGACTCTGTGGGGCCGAAGGGCCTGCTTCCGCCCGCGCTCTATCTCAAAACTAAACTCCACTAATTAGTGGGGAAAGAAGGAATCCTTGTTCCCCAAAATAATTTTACCCGTGTCTACCTTCAAGAGACCCACATTTAACTTTGCTATTCTTTTTCCCTTAACATATCTAAAGAAGCTTTTACTGTCCTTCTTTACATTCCTGGCCAGCTTCCCTTCGTACTTCATCTTTTCAGCCGGTATTACTGAATTCAGCCCGTTTCCTTCTGTTGTCCTATGAAAGTTCCCCAATCCTCTGGCTACCGGCTACTCTTTGCTGTTATCCATCTGGTAGCGGCACCTATTGGCGCACGCAGGAAGTGTTCAAAAGGGAACTGCAGATGCTGGAATATCGAAGGTACACACAATTGCTGGGGAAACTCAGCGGGTGCAACAGCATCTATGGAGCGAAGGAAATAGGCGACGTATTGAACCCGGTGTTCGGAAACCGCGGTCACGTGACTCGGGAGGGGCTGCTGTTTTTGCGCGGTTTCGCTTTGGCACGGCAGTTGAGTGCTGGCCACAGTTGTGGCCAGACGTGTTTGTAAGAACCTGCGAACTAAGAAGTTATTTGTGAAATAAATAAGTTGATAAAACTTTTTTGTCGTTCTTGCGACCGCCAAAATCTTTTCTTTTAGTTTTATTCTATCCCTAACTTCTCTTGTCAGCCCCAGTTGCCTCCTACTCCCCTTAGAATCTTTCTTTTTGGAATTAAATGATCCTGCGTCGTCTGGATTATGCCCAGAAATTCCTGCCATTGCTGTTCCACCGTCATTCCTGCTGGGATCCCTTTCCAGTCAACTTTGGCCAGCTCCCCTCTCATGCCTTCATAATCCCCTTTGTTCAACTGCATCACTGCCACTTCCGATTTAACCTTCTCCTTCTCAAATTGCAGATTAAAACTAATCATATTAAGATCACTACCTCCAAGTGGTTCCTTTACCTCGAGTTCTCTTATCATATCTGGTTCAATGATCAACACTAAATCCAGAATTGCCTTGTCTCTGGTCGGCTCCATTACAAGCTGCTCGAAGAATCCATCTCGGAGGCATTCTACAAACTCTATTTCTTGAGGTCCTGAACCAACCTGATTTTCCCAGTCTACCGGCATATTGAAATTCCCCATCACCACAGTGGCATTACCTTTGTTACATGCCAGTTTTAACTCCGGCTACTATTTGGGGGTCTGTAGATAACACCAATTAGTGTCTTCTTGCCTTTACAATTCCTCAACTCAATCCACAGTGACTCTACCTCATCAGTCCCTATGTCTTCCCTCGCAAGGGACTGAATTCCATTCCTCACCAGCAGAGCTACCCCCCCCCTCCTCTGCCCACCTGCCTGTCCTTTCTATAGGATGTATAACCCTGAATATTAAGTTCCCAGACCCGATCCTCCTGCAGCCACGTCTCAGTAATCCCCACAATGTCATATCTACCAACCACTGACTGAACCTCAAGCTCATCTACTTTACTTCTTATACTTCGCGCATTCAAATAATTCCTTACGCATCTCCTTTCACATCGATCCCTATTACACTTGGCCATACTCTCCTATCCCTTTGTGAGCTTTATTTCCTGTTAATTCTGGTGTCATTAACTATCCCTTTACTCCCTTTCCCTTTAACTCTGTCCTTGACTGTCCCATTTGACATCCCCCCCCTTATTTAGTTTAAAACCACCTGTGTGGCAGTGGCAAACCTGCCTGCCAGAATGCTGTTCCCCCACCTGTTAAGATGCAATCCGTCCCTTTTGTACAGTTCTTACTCCAAAACAGATCTCCCTGCTCCTGCTCTCGCCAGCACGAGGAACTGGAAGCAAACCGGAGATAACAACCCTGGAGGTCCTGCTTTCCAGCATTTTTCCGAGCTCTCTAAAGTCACGCTGCAGAATATTCATCCCCTTCTTTCCGACATCGTTTGTGCCGACATGCACTACCACTTCCGGCTGTTCACCTTCGCCCTTGAGGATTTTCTGCACTCTGTCCGTGACATCCTGGATCCTGGCACCAGGAAGGCAGCACACCATCCTCGAATCCCGTCTGTTGCCGCGGAAACCCCTGTCCGTACCCCTCACAATGGAGTCTCCTACTACAATGGCGTTGCCTGACGTTGGCCTCTTTGGTTTTGGCTCAACAGCCCTATTTGCCTCGCAAGCCAGTCCACCGCTCAGTGTAACAATGTCTTCTGTCCCGACAGCTTCTAAATGGGTGAACCTGTTCACAAGAGGTACAACACCCGGGGACGTTGGCATTCCATGCTTCCCTCCCTTTCTCACTGTCTCCCATCTTTTCTCTCTTCCAGTACCTTAGGTGTAACAATCTTACTGTAGGACTCGTCAAGGAACGACTCAGCCTCTCGGACGAACCTGAGGTCATCCACTTGTTCCCCAACACGGTCCTTCAGGAGCTCTACCTGGATGCACTTGTCACATTTGTAGCAGCCAGAGGCACCAGCAGTGTCCTTGACCTCCCACATACTGCAAGCATCACACTGAATCAGCTTGCCTGACATCTCCTTCTTTCGTCTCTCCCTCTCCAGCGTTTTGCATAGTCTCCTCTCCTAAGACTCTCGAGCCAAAGACTCACACTTTTCTCACAGGGCACTCCACTCACAAGGCCGCTCCCTCACTGCCGCTCCCTAAGAGCAGTTTTGCTTACATTCTGATAACTTGCCTAATTTACCAATTTACAAACCAAATTCCTCAGTTTTAAACTGTTTGTCCCATGTGACTTACTCAACTCCCCCACGGGCTTCAGCCAATCAGTGCTTCTTCCTGCTTCTCCTTGTTGCTGCTTCTTCAAAATCCACGTAAGCTCTGTAAGCTCATGTAACCTACGAACCTATACGTCTTTGGAGTGTGGGTGGAAACCAGAGCGCCCAGAGAAAACCCACGCAGTTCACGGGGAGAATGTACAAACTCCGTACAGACAGCACCCGTAGTCAGGATTGAACCCGGGTCTCAAGCGCTGTGAGGCAGCAACTCTATGCTGCATCACCGTGCCTCTAGACGTCTATCTTCTCCGCAGATGCTGCCTGACACATTGAGTTACTCCAGCACTTTGTGCCTTGCTCTGTAGGTATGTCATGGGCAACACTGCCACCTGCAGGCCCCGTCTACTAGGTGCACCTCATCAGCACTAGGACATCCATCATTAATTCATCTTCATGCCACTGGGTCCAAATCCTGCATCTCCTGTTGCCTCAGCATTTTGGAGAAGTTTATGAATATGTTTATTGGCCAAGTATGTACACATACAAGGAATTTGCCTTGATGCTCCGCACACAAATATCAACACGACATACAGTAACAATTAAGAATAAAACATAAAACATTAATAATAAAACATTATTGATTAAACATGTGAATTAAATTAAATACCAGAACACAAGGAGGCTACAGATTTTTGGCTGTTGAGTAGAGCAACTACTCGTGGATAAAAACTGTTTTTATGTCTGGCTGTGGCAGCTTTGACAGTCCGGAGTCGCCTTCCAGAGGGAAGTGATTCAAAGAGTTTGTGGCCTGGGTGAGAGAGGTCAGAGATGATCTTGCCCGCTCGCTTCCTGGCCCTTGCAGTGTACAGTTCATCAATGGAGGGAAGGTTGCAGCTTCACCTGAAAGATTGCTGTCAGACAGGAAAGTGTCTCACCGCCAGGTTCTGAGTCGCACCTTGCCCTGAAGCCCATCTCCAGGGAAATAACTCAACTTACACACTATGACATTTGGCTGATGATAAAGTGTACGTGTGTTGTATGTGGAGCAACACCAAATGTCACAGAGACGGCGGCGCAGTGGTAGAGTTGCTGCCTCACAGCGCCAGAGACCCAGCTTCCATACTGACTACGGGCGCTGTCTGTACGCAGTTTGTACAATACAATACAATTCAATTTATTGTCATTTGGACCCCTTGAGGTCCAAACGAAATGTCGTTTCTGCAGCCATACATTACAAACAAATAGACCCAAGACACAACATAATTTGTTGCTGTGATTGAAGGCCAAAAAAACTTATCTCTCCACTGCACTCTCCCCCCCCGATGTCAGAGTCAAAGTCAAAGTCAAAGTCAAAGTCAAAGCCCCCGGCTGGCGATGGCGAATTGTCCCGCGGCCATTAAAGCCACGCCGGGTGATGCAAGGTCGCTCACCGGGTCTTGGTGTTAGAGACCCTGGCGTGCGCTCGCTAAGTCCCGCGGCCATTCCAAGCCGCGCGGGGCGATGGTGTAAGGCCCCGCTCCAGGAGCTCTTCAACCCCGCAACTCGGGCGGGAGAAGTCGCCGTTGCGGGAGCCCTGAAAAGCGGTCTCCCTCCAGGGACCCGCGGGCTCCCGGTGCCGCCGTCCGCCAGACCCGCAGTTGCAGCCTCCGAACCTCCGGAGGTCGGGCCGCAGCAGCGTCCACCACCGCTCCACCCGCTCTGGACTCGGCCAGCTCCGCGACGGTGAGGTGAGTAGTCGGCACCAGAGCCCCCGGTCTTCCTGTTGGAGGCCGCTCCTCGTTGCAGCCCCAACGACAACGGAGACCCGACAAAGAAAAGGTCGGGTCTCCCGTGCAGGGAGAGATTTAAAAGTTACCCCCTCCCCCCCCACACACATACCTCAACAAAAAATAACAAAAACTACATAAAAACATAGACATAAAATAATAAAAACGCAGACGGACTGCAGAGGCCTACCCCTTGTACCTTCTCCCCGTGACCTGCGTGGGTTTTCTCCGGGTGCTCCTGTTTCCTCCCACACTCCAAAGATTTACAGGTTTGTTAATTGGCTTTGGTAAAAATTGTCAATTGCCCCCAGTGTGTGTAGGGTAGTGTTAGTGTGCAGGGATCGCTGGTCGGCACAGACTGAAGGGCCTGTTTCTATGCGGTATCTCAAAAATCTATTGTAAAGTTCGAGAGAGAGAGAGAGAGAATCAAGAGTTACAGATAGAACAATGATATCCTTACTTGCAGAATAACCAAACTCTGTCAAGTGGGCAAGTTGGGCTGAAGGGCCTGTGTGTCCATGCTGTAAGACTTATTGGTCTTTGACCTTATGACTCAGCGATGGGCAGGAAAGGTTTACGTTCAGTGGGATATGGACCATTATATTATTGAATGGGCTATCAGGCCTACATTAGACTATTATTATTAATATTATTATTATTGCACGGTTATTGTTTGTTCTTTTTTTTCTGAGTATTTGTTCTATTATTTATTATGTTTACATATTGTGTTGTGCTGCAGCAAGTAAGAATTTCATTGTTCTATCTGGGACACATGACAATAAAACTCTCTTGACTCTTGAAGGGTCATGTAATTTTCCCTGCTCCTCATTGCTATGTATTGAATGTGCCATTAGGTGGCAGCCTTTACACATATGACCCACAAATGATCATCACCTCTGGAATTAAAACAAGCTTAAGACAGTCACAAAATGCTGGAGTAACTCAGCGGGTCGGACAGCATCTCTGGAGAAAAGGAATGGGTGACGTTTCGGGTCGAGACCATTGTTCAAACTAAGTTTGTCAGGATGGGAGACGTCATACAGCAGCCCTGTTTCAAAGTGGGATTTTCTAGTATACATAGATACATAGATGCATAGAAAATAGGGCAGGAGTAGGCCATTCGGCCCTTCGAGCCTGCACCGCCATTCAATATGATCATGGCTGATCATCCAACTCAGTATCCTGTACCTGCCTTCTCTAAATACCCCCTGATCCCTTTAGCCACAAGGGCCACATCTATCTCCCTCTTAAATATAGCCAATGAACTGGCCTCAACTACCCTCTGTGGCAGGGAGTTCCAGAGATTCACCACTCTCTGTGTGAAAAAAGTTCTTCTCATCTCGGTTTTAAAGGATTTCCCCCTTATCCTTAAGCTGTGACCCCTTGCCCTGGACTTCCCCAACATCGGGAACAATCTTCCTGCATCTAGCCTGTCCAACCACTTAAGAATTGTGTAAGTTTCTATAAGATCCCCCCTCAATCTCCTAAATTCTAGCGAGTACAAGCCGAGTCTATCCAGTCTTTCTTCATATAAAAGTCCTGACATCCCAGGAATCAGTCTGGTGAACCTTCTCTGCACTCCCTCTATGGCAATAATGTCCTTTCTCAGATTTGGAGACCAAAACTGTACGCAATACTCCAGGTGTGGTCTCACCAAGACCCTGTACAACTGCAGTAGAACCTCCCTGCTCCTATACTCAAATCCTTTTGCTATGAAAGCTAACATACCATTCGCTTTCTTCACTGCCTGCTGCACCTGCATGCCTACTTTCAATGACTGGTGTACCATGACACCCAGGTCTCGCTGCATCTCCCCTTTTCCTAGTCGGCCACCATTTAGATAATAGTCTGCTTTCCTGTTTTTGCCACCAAAGTGGATAACCTCACATTTATCCACATTATACTGCATCTGCCATGCATTTGCCCACTCACCCAGCCTATCCAAGTCACCTTGCAGTCTCCTAGCATCCTCCTCACAGCTAACACAGCCCCCCAGCTTAGTGTCATCCGCAAACTTGGAGATGTTGCATTCAATTCCCTCGTCCAGATCATTAATATATATTGTAAATAGCTGGGGTCCCAGCACTGAGCCTTGCGGTACCCCACTAGTCACTGCCTGCCATTGTGAAAAGGACCCGTTTACTCCTACTCTTTGCTTCCTGTTTGCCAGCCAGTTCTCTATCCACATCAATACTGCACCCCCAATACCTTGTGCTTTAAGTTTGTATACTAATCTCTTATGTGGGACCTTGTCGAAAGCCTTCTGAAAGTCCAGATACAACACATCCACTGGTTCTCCCTTATCCACTCTACTAGTTACATCCTCGAAAAATTCTATAAGATTCGTCAGACATGATTTACCTTTCGTAAATCCATGCTGACTTTGTCCAATGAGTAAATCCATGCTGACTTTGTCCAATGAAAGTATAGTTTAGTTTGGAGATACAGCGCGGAAACAGGCCCTTCGGCCCACCGAGTCCGCTCCGGCCAGTGATCCCCGCACACTTGCGTTATCCTACACCATTGGGGACAATTTACAATTTTTGCCGAAGCCAATTAACCTACAAACCTGTACGTCTTTGGAGTGTGGGAGGAAACCGGTGCACCCGGAGAAAACCCACGCAGGGTTTAGTTTAGAGATACAGCACGGAAACAGGCTATCGTATCCAGACCGATCAGTGACCCCAGCACATTAACACACCCCTACACACACGATGGACAATTTACATTTATACCAAGCCAATTTACCCACAAACCTGTACGTCTTTGGAGTGTGGGAGGAAACCGAAGATCTCGGAGAAAACCCACGCAGGTCACGGGGAGAAGGTACAAACTCCGTACAGACAGCACCTGTAGTCGGGATGGAACCCGGGTCTCTGGCGCTGTGAGGCAGCAACTCTACCACTGCGCCGCCGTGCCACACTAGTAGAATGCAGAATGCATTGGGCTTGTTGGGGAAGGTCCCATTGTTACCAGCGATAATGTCCAGCATCACATTGAAGCCCGTTGGAGTGTGCAAGCCTTGCCACAATCTATGGATGTCCTTGTAGTTATTCTAGCGCCAACCTCATCCATATTTCCCTCCTGGCATCTTTAATGGGCTTGTAAACGTCGTGGATAGATGTCTTGACCACTGCAGACATGGACTTCACCTGGTAGTGGATGGACCTCATGGTTCACCATGGTTGGGGAACACAGGTATCATCTTCTTTTGTACGCAAGCCTCTCCACACTTGCTGATGTAGTCTGTCATGAAGTTGTGGATGCAGCCCAGACCATCGCACAAACCAACCTCCCTTCCATTGACTCCATCTACACCTCAAGCTGCCTCGGCAAGGCCAGTAGCATAATCAAGGACCAGTCGCACTCTGGCCACTCCCTCTTCTCCCCTCCCATCGGGCAAGGGGTACAGAAGTGTGAAAACGCACACCTCCAGATTCAGGGACAGTTTCTTATCAGCTGTTATCAGGCAACTGAATCATCCAACCACAACCAGAGAGCGGTCCTGAACTACTATCTACCTCATTGGAGACCCTCGCACTATATTTAATCGGACTTTACTGGACTTTATCTTGCACTAAACGTTATTCCCTTTAGCATATATCAGCATTCATAGTTTTATCTACACAGTTTTATCTACCACCAGGTGGCGCTTCGATGGCAGCCTTGTCAACAGTCTGTCTGTCCTTTTTGTTTGTTTTTGTTATTTTTAGTGTGTTTATAAAGTTTGTGTTAATGTTCTCTGGTTTGTTTTATGTGGGGGGTGGGCCGGGGGGGAAGGGGGAAACTTTTTTTCAATCTCTTACCTTGCCAGAGATGCGATTGTTATCCAGATCGTATCTCCGGTCGCTCTACGGCCTAACATCGTGGAGCTGGAGGACTTGCTCGGGACTAACGTTGAGCCACACCGCGGGGCGTGGACTTACCATCGGAGCTGATCCCTTGCCTGGGATCGACGCTCCAACCTCCAACGCCTGCGGACGTTAACATCGAGGAGCTCACAGTCTTGGGTTGAGACCGACGTCAGGAAGCTCCAGAAGCCGCACAATGTTCGACTGGCCCCGACCCGGGGTAGATCGCCCAGTGCGGGGGAGCTGAGAATGCCCCCCTCCGATGCAGGAGCTTGATCGCCCCGACTACCTTGCCGGCTACGGGAGTAAGATTGTCCCGTCAACGGAAGGTTATAGGCCCCCGACCGCGGGAGGACAAAGAAGGGAGAGATTGAATTTTTCTTGCCTTCCATCACAGTGAGGAATATGGAGGAGTCACTGTGGTGGATGTTTATGGGAGCTGAAGGGAGGAATGTGCACACATTCTCGCTGTCCGAGCACGATGTGAGGAGGGCTCTGACACGGGTGAACACGAGGAAAGCTGCAGGCCCCGATGGCATCTCGGGGCGAGTACTCAACTCCTGTGCTACGCAGCTAGCTCCGGTGCTCACTACAATATTCAATCTCTCCCTGGCCAAGTCCGTGGTCCCTGCCTGCTTCAAAAAATTCATCATTGTACCGGTACCAAAAAATGCCTCCCCAGCCTGTCTGAATGACTACCGTCCGGTGACCCTCACCTCGGTAGTCATGAAATACTTTGAGAGGCTAGTAAAGAAACACATCTGCACCTTCCTCTCTCGCAACATGGAACCGTTACAGTTCGCATACCGTCCAAACAGATCCACGGACAATGCGGTCTCCCAGGTTTTGCACACCGCTCTCTCTCATCTTGACAGCCAGAAGGGGGGCTACGTGAGGATGCTGTTCATAGACTTCAGTTCAGCCTTCAACACGATAGTCCCCACCAGACTGGCCGAGAAGCTGCTGGAATTAGTGCTCAACACCCCCCTATGTGCCTGGGCCCTGGACTTTCTCACCGCCAGGCCCCAGGTAGTCAAGATGGGAGGGAATACATCGGTCCCTCACCCTGAGCACAGGATCGCCCCAGGGTTGCGTCCTCAGCCCCCTACTGTACTCCCTGTGCGCACATGACTGTGGCTAGGTTCAGCTCCAACTCAATAATCAAGTTTGCTGATGACACTGTGTTGGTGGGCCTGATCTCAGACAACGATGAGAAGGCCCACAGGAGGAGGTGGCTGATCTTGCACTCTGGTGTCAGCACAACAGCCTCCTCTTGAACATCAAAAAAACTAAGGAGCTGATCGTTGACTTTAGGAGGGCACATCATCCGAGGACGTACACACCATTGAGGATAAATGGGGATACTGTGGATAGGGTGAGCTGTTTTAAATATCTGGGAGTCCACATCTCTGAGGATATGACATGGACATCACACGCTGCAGCTCTCGTGAGTAAGGCAAGGCAGCGCCTTTGCCACCTCAGGCAATTGAGGAAATTCAGAGTGTCTCTGAGGATCAGGGCTGGATTTACGTATAAGCTGGACAAGCTGAAGCTTAGGGCCTCGAGATCTAGGGGGGCCTCGCAGAGCCGGATTTACCACTAGGCTTCATAGGCTGAAGCCTAGGGCCTCGAAATCTAGGGGGCCTCTAGCCAAGGCAGGACACCTGCCGTTCACTCTGGGCGGCCCCCCTCTCTATCTCTCTCTCTCCGTCTCCCCCCGCTATCCGTGTCCGGGCCGCCGGGTCTCCGGTCTCTGCACGTGCTCCCCCTGTACATGCGTACAACCACGGCCAGCACATCATCGGTCGCCCTGCGCATGCGCACTGCAACGGCAACTGATCGGCGCTGGGCACTTTCTCCCTCGCTTTGAATTGTGGGAGATTTGGCCGCCATTGCTGTCCGGTTGCTGCCTCGCCGCCAGTGCTGAAAACCAACGCAGAATCATTCCCTGACCCTGGATCTGGAGTAACTATGGTATTCGTTCCAACACGAAACGATGGATTTCCAGTTTCCTGACAAAACGTCTTCAGCATGTGTGTGTGAACGGAAAGAGCTCCAATTGGCATCCAGTGTTGAGTGGTACACCTCAGGGCACAGTACTTGGCCCACACCTATTTTTGCTTTACATAAATGACATCCATGAAAAAGTCGCAAGTACGACCAGACTATTCGCTGATGATTGTTTGCTGTACCGTCCAATTAAGTCAACTGATGATGAAGATGCTCTCCAAGAGGATCTCGATACTATGGTTGAGTGGTCACAACAATGGGGCATGCAGTTCAACCCTTCCAAATGTGAAACCATGCGTGTCACCAGAAAGAGGAATCCAGGCGTCACATCCTACAACATACTTGGTGTCTCCCTTGATGAATCCAAACAAACCAAGTATCTTGGCATCAAATTGCAGAATGATCTGCGTTGGAATGGTCAGACCCATCATGCAACGGTAAAAGCAACACGTGTCCTAAACTTCCTGAGGCGCAACTTTCATCATTGTTCAGCTTCTGTCAAGGAGAAGCTGTATTTCACCCTCGTTAGACCTCATTTGGACTACGCAGTTGCAGCATGGGACCCATACACAGATAAAAACATTTCATCCATCGAGTGTGTCCAAAGACAGGCAGCTCGATTTGTTACTAACACCTATGAGAGAGAAGCGAGTGTCACCAAACTTCTGAATTCTCTGGGGTGGAACCCTCTCCAAGACAGACGTGAAGCTCACCGTTTGACCTGTTTTTACAAAATGTTAAATGGTCAGCTAGACATAGATCACAAGACCTACACCAAACCCAAACCAATTAGGAGCAGACGAGGGCATTCAATCCAATTTGTGATCCCAGCTACAAAGACAGATGTGTACAGCAATTCGTTCTTCCCCCGCACAATTAAAGCATGGAATAATCTCCACCCTACTATAGTTACCCAACCAGATGCAACTAAATTTAAAGTAGCACTTTCTTCCCAATAACCCTTTCTGGCTGAATCCCTCCCTTCACCACCTCCAGTTTAAATTCCAGTTGGAATATTTTGGAGGACCAAGAAACCAAGAACCAAGAATCAAGAACTCCCTGGAGTAACTCTTGCTTCTGGTTTCCTGGTCCTCCATAAATATTCTAAATGGAATTTAAACTGGAGGTGGTAGAGGGCTGAACAATAACAGCCTATTGCATTTTATCTGTTTATTTATTGTGTATATATATGGTCTATGGTATATAAACACACTGAACTTTTATCTCCTGTTCTGTATTATGTTTACATATTCTGTTGTGCTGCAGCAAGCAAGAATTTCATTGTCCTATCTGGGACACATGACAATAAATCTTTCTTGACTCTTGACTTGGACTTAAGCAAAAAAGGGTCCTTGGGGAAAAAAAGAGGTACAGGTACCTTAAATTTAGTTGCGTCTGGTTGGGTAGGGTGAAGACTATTCCATGCTTTAATTGTGCGGGGGAATTCCATGGAGCAGCCAGCCACTCAGGATAGAAGAAATTGGGTGACGTTTTGGGTAGAGACCCTTCTTTAGACTGGTTTTAGTGTCTTTAGTTTAATTTAAAGATACAGCGTGGAAACAGGTTCTTCAGCCCACCGAGTCCACGCCGACCACAGATCACCCATACACTAGTTCTCTCCCACACATTAGCGGAGTAAGTCAAGAGGAGAGGGGGTGGATAGGAGAGGGGGGGA